>NW_027326705.1:45000-67500 GCF_030463535.1 Salminus brasiliensis
CTCTATAAAGTTCTACAAAGCTCTATAATGCTCTATAAAGTTCTATAAAGCTCTATAAAGTTCTATAAAGCTCTATAAAGTTCTATAATGCTCTATACAGTTCTATAAAGCTCTATACAGTTCTATAAAGCTCTATAAAGCTCTATAATGCTCTATAAAGTTCTATAAAGCTCTATAAAGTTCTATAAAGCTCTATAATGCTCTATAAAGTTCTATAAAGCTCTATAATGCTCTATAAAGTTCTATAAAGCTCTATAAAGTTCTATAAAGCTCTATAAAGTTCTACAAAGCTCTATAATGCTCTATAAAGTTCTATAAAGTTCTATAAGGCTCTATAAAGTTCTATAAAGCTCTATAAAGTTCTACAAAGCTCTATAATGCTCTATAAAGTTCTATAAAGCTCTATAATGCTCTATAAAGCTCTATAAAGTTCTACAAAGTTCTATAATGCTCTATAAAGTTCTACAAAGTTCTATAATGCTCTATAAAGTTCTATAAAGCTCTATAATGCTCTATAAAGTTCTATAAAGCTCTATAATGCTCTATAAAGTTCTATAAAGCTCTATAAAGTTCTACAAAGCTCTATAATGCTCTATACAGTTCTATAAAGTTCTATAAAGCTCTATAATTCTCTATAAAGTTCTATAAAGCTCTATAAAGTTCTACAAAGCTCTATAATGCTCTATAAAGTTCTATAAAGCTCTATAATGCTCTATAAAGTTCTACAAAGCTCTATAATGCTCTATAAAGTTCTATAAAGTTCTATAAGGCTCTATAAAGTTCTATAAAGCTCTATAAAGTTCTACAAAGCTCTATAATGCTCTATAAAGTTCTATAAAGCTCTATAATGCTCTATAAAGCTCTATAAAGTTCTACAAAGTTCTATAATGCTCTATAAAGTTCTACAAAGTTCTATAATGCTCTATAAAGTTCTATAAAGCTCTATAATGCTCTATAATGCTCTATAAAGCTCTATAAAGTTCTACAAAGCTCTATAATGCTCTATACAGTTCTATAAAGTTCTATAAAGCTCTATAATTCTCTATAAAGTTCTATAAAGCTCTATAAAGTTCTACAAAGCTCTATAATGCTCTATAAAGTTCTATAAAGCTCTATAATGCTCTATAAAGTTCTACAAAGCTCTATAATGCTCTATAAAGTTCTATAAAGTTCTATAAGGCTCTATAAAGTTCTATAAAGCTCTATAAAGTTCTACAAAGCTCTATAATGCTCTATAAAGTTCTATAAAGCTCTATAATGCTCTATAAAGCTCTATAAAGTTCTACAAAGTTCTATAATGCTCTATAAAGTTCTACAAAGTTCTATAATGCTCTATAAAGTTCTATAAAGCTCTATAATGCTCTATAAAGTTCTATAAAGCTCTATAAAGTTCTACAAAGCTCTATAATGCTCTATACAGTTCTATAAAGTTCTATAAAGCTCTATAATTCTCTATAAAGTTCTATAAAGCTCTATAAAGTTCTACAAAGCTCTATAATGCTCTATAAAGTTCTATAAAGCTCTATAATGCTCTATAAAGTTCTATAAAGCTCTATAATGCTCTATAAAGTTCTACAAAGCTCTATAATGCGCTATAAAGTTCTATGATGCTCTATAAAGTTCTATGATGCTCTATAATGTTTAAAAATGCTCTGTAAAGTCCTATGTTGTTCTATAATTCTCTCATATGTTCCTTAAACTGTAATGCTCTATAATGCTCTTGATGGCTATAACTCTCTTTACAAGTGTAAAGATGTACAGAATTGACTACATATTAAATTATATAAAATATTTTAGATACAAAATAAATAATATTAAAATAATAAGTATAATAATAAATAAATGAGTAAGATCTTAAAGTAGTAAATATATTTAAAATCACATTTTGAGAGAAAAGCATAGCATAGAGTCTGTGGAGTACACACACACAGTGAGACAGAATATTGGAGAGGTGTGTATAGAGAGGTGTGTGTGTATAGAGAGGTGTGTGTGTGTGTATAGAGAGGTGTGTGTGTATAGAGAGAGGTGTGTGTATAGAGAGGTGTGTGTATAGAGAGGTGTGTGTATACAGAGAGGTGTGTGTGTGTGTGTATAGAGATGTGTGTGTGTATAGAGGTGTGTGTGTGTATAGATAGGTGTGTGTATAGAGAGGTGTGTGTGTGTGTGTATATATAAAGAGGTGTGTGTATATAGAGAGGTGTGTGTGTGTATAGATAGGTGTGTGTATAGAGAGGTGTGTGTGTGTGTGTGTGTGTGTATATAGAGAGGTGTGTGTGTGTATAGATAGGTGTGTGTATAGAGAGGTGTTAGTGTGTGTGTGTGTATAGAGAAGTGTGTGTATATAGAGAGGTTTGTGTGTGTATAGAGAGAGGTTTGTGTGTATATAGAGAGGTGTGTGTATATAGAGAGGTTTGTGTGTGTATAGAGAGAGGTTTGTGTGTGTATAGAGAAGTGTGTGTATATAGAGAGGTTTGTGTGTGTATAGAGAGAGGTTTGTGTGTATATAGAGAGGTGTGTGTGTGTATAGATAGGTGTGTGTATAGAGAGGTGTGTGTGTGTATAGAGAGAGGTGTGTATGTATATAGAGAGGTGTGTGTTTGTATAGATAGGTGTGTGTATAGAGAGGTGTGTGTGTGTGTATAGAGAGGTGTGTGTATATAGAGAGGTGTGTGTGTATAGAGAAAGGTGTGTGTATATAGAGAGGTGTGTGTGTATAGAGAGAGGTGTGTGTGTATAGAGAGGTGTGTGTGTGTATAGATAGGTGTGTGTATAGAGAGGTGTGTGTGTATAGAGAGAGGTGTGTGTGTGTATAGAGAGGTGTGTGTGTATAGAGAGAGGTGTGTGTGTATAGAGAGGTGTGTGTGTGTATAGATAGGTGTGTGTATAGAGAGGTGTGTGTGTATAGAGAGAGGTGTGTGTGTGTATAGATAGGTGTGTGTATAGAGAGGTGTGTGTATATAGAGAGGTGTGTGTGTATATAGAGAGGTGTGTGTGTATATAGAGAGGTGTGTGTGTATATAGAGAGGTGTGTGTGTATAGAGAGAGGTGTGTGTGTGTATATAGAGAGGTGTGTGTGTGTATAGATAGGTGTGTATATAGAGAGGTGTGTGTGTGTGTGTGTGTGTGTGTAGAGAGAGGTGTGTTTTTTTTTGGTCAAACACTGTCCATTTATTTTACGCAACAGAGCAGAACAGCAAGGGTCGTAGTTCCAGCAGCAGTGTGTGAAACTACCTCCACCATGTTTGGAAGCTGCAGCTGATCTGCTACAATACTGTGCTCCATCACAGCTGGAAAGACTGGCAGGCAATGTTGCTATGGGAACCGGAGAATGTGCTGTAAACTTTACTGTATGATACACAGATGCCAATCCCGTGCTCAGACTGGTTTCCATGGAGACGTCTCAGCCCTCTGTTCTGTGTTCGGTGACTCTGCGGCTCCTCCCACCCCGGTGCCAGATGGAGGCCAGGACTCTCTCCTGTTTAGTGACGGCGCTGAAGTCCATCATCTTCAGGTGAGGAAGGGCGGAGATCACGTATCCCCTGGCAACACAGGTACAAAGGATAATGGAACATGAGGATGACATACATGCTTTTATGAAAGACTGACCAGACTCCGTGGTCCAGACCATCAGGACCGCCTGAAGTGGACCCTGATGACCTGCTGGTTGACCCCTGGCCCTTTGGCCTGTACCTGTAGCCCTGCTCTCTCTCCAGGGTGTTGCCGTGCAGAGTGATGGTGTGCAGGTACGGCAGCGACCCCAGCTTATCCACCTCCGACAGCTTGCACACACTGTTACCATGGAGATACAACACCCGCAACTCCGAAAGCTCCGTGACGACCTGAGAGAGAGATAGAAAAAGAGGCTTCAGTGTAAGTACTGATGTAGGCTGAATGGGTGGGGCTACACTGCTGTAGGCTGAATGGGCGGGGCTGAACTGCTGTAGGCTGAATGGGCGGGGCCAAAATGTTGTAGGCTGAATGGGTGGGGCTACACTGCAGTAGGCTGAATGGGCGGGGCTTGGTGGGACTGGGGCATGGTGCAGGTGTGTACCGGGTGAATGTGTGTGATGTAGTTGAAGGACAGGTCGAGCCAGGCGAGGCGCTGGGGTATGGTGAGGAGAGTGGACAGCATGGCGGTCAGGCCCTGCAGGTCAGTGATGATGTTGTTGTTGAGCCGGAGGGACCTGCTGCTGAACTTCCTGTCCGGATTCCGCCTGATTGGACGCACGGATGTGTTCGGCTCCTCCGACGCCACATCTGGCAGAGTAGCAGAACCAGAATCCCATAAATAACAGAACAGACAGTCTGAGACACCCGGCACTGCAGAGTAATCTGTGGCTTGTTGGAGGTAAAACAGCTGCGTTCAGAGAGCTACTGCTGCTCTGTAGTTCAGTGAGGGGTAAAACAGCTGCGTTCAGAGAGCTACTGCTGCTCTGTAGTTCAGTGAGGGGTAAAACAGCTGCGTTCAGAGAGCTACTGCTGCTCTGTAGTTCAGTGAGGGGTAAAACAGCTGCGTTCAGAGAGCTACTGCTGCTCTGTAGTTCAGTGAGGGGTAAAACAGCTGCGTTCAGAGAGCTACTGCTGCTCTGTAGTTCAGTGAGGGGTAAAACAGCTGCGTTCAGAGAGCTACTGCTGCTCTGTAGTTCAGTGAGGGCTAAAACAGCTGCGTTCAGAGAGCTACTGCTGCTCTGTAGTTCAGTGAGGGCTAAAACAGCTGCGTTCAGAGAGCTACTGCTGCTCTGTAGTTCAGTGAGGGGTAAAACAGCTGCGTTCAGAGAGCTACTGCTGCTCTGTAGTTCAGTGAGGGGTAAAACAGCTGCGTTCAGAGAGCTACTGCTGCTCTGTAGTTCAGTGAGAGGTAAAACAGCTGCGTTCAGAGAGCTACTGCTGCTCTGTAGTTCAGTGAGGGGTAAAACAGCTGCGTTCAGAGAGCTACTGCTGCTCTGTAGTTCAGTGAGGGGTAAAACAGCTGTGTTCAGAGAGCTACTGCTGCTCTGTAGTTCAGTGAGGGGTAAAACAGCTGCGTTCAGAGAGCTACTGCTGCTCTGTAGTTCAGTGAGGGGTAAAACAGCTGCGTTCAGAGAGCTACTGCTGCTCTGTAGTTCAGTGAGGGGTAAAACAGCTGTGTTCAGAGAGCTACTGCTGCTCTGTAGTTCAGTGAGGGGTAAAACAGCTGTGTTCAGAGAGCTACTGCTGCTCTGTAGTTCAGTGAGGGGTAAAACAGCTGCGTTCAGAGAGCTACTGCTGCTCTGTAGTTCAGTGAGGGGTAAAACAGCTGCGTTCAGAGAGCTACTGCTGCTCTGTAGTTCAGTGAGGGGTAAAACAGCTGCGTTCAGAGAGCTACTGCTGCTCTGTAGTTCAGTGAGGGGTAAAACAGCTGCGTTGGCCGGGAATCGAACCCGGGTCAACTGCTTGGAAGGCAGCTATGCTCACCACTATACCACCAACGCTGGAGAACATCTGGAGAAGAAAAGTCCTACAGTCCTGAAACCTGCATTCCTCACTGCCCACCCCCCCCCCTCAAACACACTGCACTGCCTCCCTCTAGCGGCGCTTACAGGCACTACACCCACACTGCACTGCCTCCCTCTAGCGGCGCTTACAGGTACTACACCCACACTGCACTGCCTCCCTCCTGCTGTTTAATGAGGATTTTAACGCTATAAACAGGCATAAAGCTTCACACCGAGCCTATAAACACTAACGAACTCCACCTCAGACACACTCCACATTATAACTGCCCTCGCTGAACTACAAAATACCCTGGAAATGCCCAGTGTGGGCTTTCAGAGTTCAGGTCCAGATCCCTGATCCATATGAAAGAGTCTTACAGAGACAGTCGAGCAGAAAGCATCTGATTAAACCGGATTAAACCCGGATTAAACCGGATTAAACTGATTTAATGCAGCAATTCAACCAGTAGAAGCGCTAGAGACGCTCAGCGGGGGGCGCTGTGGTTCAGCCAGGCACCTCTGAGGGGAGCTCCAGCGCCGGGGTGTCGCTGAGCGTTGGTGGTATAGTGGTGAGCATAGCTGCCTTCCAAGCAGTTGACCCGGGTTCGATTCCCGGCCAACGCAGCTGTTTTACTCCAGCAGTAAAGACCAGCAGTCAGACACACGATGTAGACACTACGTGTCCAAATGTTTGTGGACACCCCTTCTACTGAATGCATTCATTCAGCTTCTTGAACCCATTGCTGACACAAAGACAGTGCAGTGTGGGTGTAGTGCCTGTAAGCGCCGCTAGAGGGAGGCAGTGCAGTGTGGGTGTAGTGCCTGTAAGCGCCGCTAGAGGGAGGCAGTGCAGTGTGTTTGAGGGGGGGGTGCAGTGAGGAATGCAGGTTTCAGGACTGTAGGACTTTTCTTCTCCAGATGTTCTCCAGCGTTGGTGGTATAGTGGTGAGCATAGCTGCCTTCCAAGCAGTTGACCCGGGTTCGATTCCCGGCCAACGCAGCTGTTTTACCCCAGTAGCAAAGACCAGCAGTCAGACACACGATGTAGACACTACGTGTCCAAATGTTTGTGGACACCCCTTCTAAAGATTGCATTCAGCTACTTTAAGCTGCACCCATTGCTGGCACAGAGACAGTGCAGTGTGGGTGTAGTGCCTGTAAGCGCCGCTAGAGGGAGGCAGTGCAGTGTGGGTGTAGTGCCTGTAAGCGCCGCTAGAGGGAGGCAGTGCAGTGTGGGTGTAGTGCCTGTAAGCGCCGCTAGAGGGAGGCAGTGCAGTGTGTTTGAGGGGGGGGTGCAGTGAGGAATGCAGGTTTCAGGACTGTAGGACTTTTCTTCTCCAGATGTTCTCCAGCGTTGGTGGTATAGTGGTGAGCATAGCTGCCTTCCAAGCAGTTGACCCGGGTTCGATTCCCGGCCAACGCAGCTGTTTTACCCCAGTAGCAAAGACCAGCAGTCAGACACACGATGTAGACACTACGTGTCCAAATGTTTGTGGACACCCCTTCTAAAGATTGCATTCAGCTACTTTAAGCTGCACCCATTGCTGGCACAGAGACAGTGCAGTGTGGGTGTAGTGCCTGTAAGCGCCGCTAGAGGGAGGCAGTGCAGTGTGGGTGTAGTGCCTGTAAGCGCCGCTAGAGGGAGGCAGTGCAGTGTGGGTGTAGTGCCTGTAAGCGCCGCTAGAGGGAGGCACAGTCAGGTTCACAGTCAGGTTTGCAGGTTCGCCTGGAGTTCCACCACCCTCACTCCAGAGACCCCAGCTCAATGCTGGGGGGCTTTATACCCCTCTAGCCCACGCCTGGCATTATTAGGCAGCATGGAGCCAATAGGGTCATGATGATGATCTGCTCCAGAGGGTCCTATTCTATTGGCAGTACTTCTTCTCTACAGTCCTTTTTTTATATCCACACACACACACACTTAAACTACACACACACACTTAAACTACACACACTTAAACTACACACACACATTCCTCACTGCCCCCCCCTCAAACACACTGCACTGCCTCCCTCTAGCGGCGCTTACAGGCACTACACCCACACTGCACTGCCTCCCTCTAGCGGCGCTTACAGGTACTACACCCACACTGCACTGCCTCCCTCTAGCGGCGCTTACAGGCACTACACCCACACTGCACTGCCTCCCTCTAGCGGCGCTTACAGGCACTACACCCACACTGCACTGCCTCCCTCTAGCGGCGCTTACAGGCACTACACCCACACTGCACTGCCTCCCTCTAGCGGCGCTTACAGGCACTACACCCACACTGCACTGCCTCCCTCTAGCGGCGCTTACAGCACTACACCCACACTGCACTGCCTCCCTCTAGCGGCGCTTACAGGCACTACACCCACACTGCACTGCCTCCCTCTAGCGGCGCTTACAGGCACTACACCCACACTGCACTGCCTCCCTCTAGCGGCGCTTACAGGCACTACACCCACACTGCACTGTCTCTGTGTCAGCAATGGGTGCAGCTTAAAGTAGCTGAATGCAATCTTTAGAAGGGGTGTCCACAAACTTTTGGACACGTAGTGTCTA
The DNA here is from genome assembly GCF_030463535.1 of Salminus brasiliensis. Taxonomy (NCBI): domain Eukaryota; kingdom Metazoa; phylum Chordata; class Actinopteri; order Characiformes; family Bryconidae; genus Salminus; species Salminus brasiliensis. The sequence continues at coordinate 52,999 of NW_027326705.1, forward strand.
CATCGTGTGTCTGACTGCTGGTCTTTACTGCTGGGGTAAAACAGCTGCGTTGGCCGGGAATCGAACCCGGGTCAACTGCTTGGAAGGCAGCTATGCTCACCACTATACCACCAACGCTCAGCGACACCCCGGCGCTGGAGCTCCCCTCAGAGGTGCCTGGCTGAACCACAGCGCCCCCGCTGAGCGTCTCTAGCGCTTCTACTGGTTGAATTGCTGCATTAAATCAGTTTAATCCGGTTTAATCCGGGTTTAATCCGGTTTAATCAGATGCTTTCTGCTCGACTGTCTCTGTAAGACTCTTTCATATGGATCAGGGATCTGGACCTGAACTCTGAAAGCCCACACTGGGCATTTCCAGGGTATTTTGTAGTTCAGCGAGGGCAGTTATAATGTGGAGTGTGTCTGAGGTGGAGTTCGTTAGTGTTTATAGGCTCGGTGTGAAGCTTTATGCCTGTTTATAGCGTTAAAATCCTCGTTAAACAGCAGGAGGGAGGAATCCACTCCGGGACTTTGTTCCTGCGGCTCTGCTGAATCCGGAGTGGATCCCATACGGTCTGGACCTGGATTCGCCGCAACTGTTAAAACACACGAATTTAATAACCTATTTTATATTAACTTATGAACATCTCACCTGCGAGCGAGCTGAGGTGTTTAAAAGAGAAGTCCAGCGAGCTCCGTACATTTCCAACCCAAACAAACAAACAAACAAATAAACAAACAAACAAACACAGCTAACAGGCTAACAGGCTAACCTGCTGTAAAACCTGTGACACTCTCGAGTGTATTTTAGCTCAGTTATCTGCTGCAGTGGCTCATAAAATACGCCGCTTATTAAAAACGCACTTAAATAATCACTAAAACTGAATCCAGCGCGTTTTAGAATCGCTAGCTAGCCACCGCCAATCGCAAACCGGCCGTTACCAAGGAGACCGCCGCCGGTGCATCACGGGAAATGTAGTTGTTACAACGACGAACTCTCCGTAAACGAGCTGAGGGTGATCTAAACGTTATAATCGTTTATTACAGATATGGATGACGCACCTCAGCTAGCTATCAGACGTCCAAAAGTTTGTGGACACGGTGCGGGCCGGTGCAGGACTGTAGGACTTTTCTTCTCCAGATGTTCCCCAGCGTTGGTGGTATAGTGGTGAGCATAGCTGCCTTCCAAGCAGTTGACCCGGGTTCGATTCCCGGCCAACGCAGCTGTTTTACCCCAGCAGTAAAGACCAGCAGTCAGACACACGATGTAGACACTACGTGTCCAAATGTTTGTGGACGCCCCTTCTACTGAATGCATTCAGCTGCTTTAAGCTGCACCCATTGCTGACACAGATGTGCAAATGCACACACAGCTTGTCTAGTCCCTGTAGAGAAGATAATCCTGTATTAGTCCCACAGTGGGGACACTGACAGTGTCTCAGCAGCTGAGAGACAGCAAGACACTCAGACGCAAAACATAGATCAATACCAAAATATAAATAATAGATATAAACAATAAAGATCAAACACTCAAACAATATTAGTTACAGGTAAGTTCACCTCTGTTCCCTGAACATGTGTGTGTAGTTTAAGTCAAGTCAAGTCAAGTCAAGTCAAGTGGGTTTATTGTCATTTCAACTACATACAGAGTACACAGTGAAACGAAACAACGTTCCTTCAGGACCATGGTGCAACATAAACAGTGCATACAAGACACAAGTGCAACACAAACAAACAAGTGCGGACAGACAACACAACACAGTACAGACAGAGGATAATAAATAATTGATGGTAGTGTGCAAATTGTGCAATGTGTAATCAATAGAGTCCAGTGAGGTAGTTAAGTAATTAGTGCAAATGCTTGTGCAAAAAATGCTTCCCCTTTTTTCCTGGGGTAAATGGTTGGAAAGAGAGAGAGAGAGCATGTACCAGAAAGATATCAGTTCAGAAGTTGAGTGGAGTTGAGGAGTCTGATGGCTTGGGGGAAGAAGCTGTTGCAGAGTCTGGTCGTGTTGGACCGGATGCTGCGGTACCTTCTTCCTGATGGCAGGAGGGAGAACAGTCTGTGTGAAGGGAGGGTGGAGTCATCCACAATGCTGGTTGCTTTGCGGATGCAGCGGGTGGTGTAAATGTCCATGACGGAGGGGAGAGAGGAGTCATCCACGGCTTCTGGTTTGGGCGTGTGGTGATGGTCTTGGAGACAGTGACATCATCAATACACTTGCTGATGTAGCCAGTGACTGATGCTGTGTACTCCTCCAAGTTAACAGAGTCGCCTTCAGTTGCAGCCTCCCTAAACATGTCCCATGCAGTGCACTCAGCAGTCCTGAAGGGCAGAGATGGCTTCTGCCGGCCAGGGAGACGTTGAAGATGTCCGTGAGAACATCTGTCAACTGGTCTGCACACTCTCTGAGCACTCTGCCGGGGATATTGTCTGGTCCTGCAGCTTTCCGTGGGTTGACTCTGCGCAGAGTTTTCCTCACGTCCACTGCAGTCAGGCACAACAGGCGCTTACAGGCACTACACCCACACTGCACTGCCTCCCTCTAGCGGCGCTTACAGGCACTACACCCACACTGCACTGCCTCCCTCTAGCGGCGCTTACAGGCACTACACCCACACTGCACTGTCTCTGTGCCAGCAATGGGTGCAGCTTAAAGTAGCTGAATGCAATCTTTAGAAGGGGTGTCCACAAACTTTTGGACACGTAGTGTCTACATCGTGTGTCTGACTGCTGGTCTTTACTGCTGGGGTAAAACAGCTGCGTTGGCCGGGAATCGAACCCGGGTCAACTGCTTGGAAGGCAGCTATGCTCACCACTATACCACCAACGCTCAGCGACACCCCGGCGCTGGAGCTCCCCTCAGAGGTGCCTGGCTGAACCACAGCGCCCCCCGCTGAGCGTCTCTAGCGCTTCTACTGGTTGAATTGCTGCATTAAATCAGTTTAATCCGGTTTAATCCGGGTTTAATCCGGTTTAATCAGATGCTTTCTGCTCGACTGTCTCTGTAAGACTCTTTCATATGGATCAGGGATCTGGACCTGAACTCTGAAAGCCCACACTGGGCATTTCCAGGGTATTTTGTAGTTCAGCGAGGGCAGTTATAATGTGGAGTGTGTCTGAGGTGGAGTTCGTTAGTGTTTATAGGCTCGGTGTGAAGCTTTATGCCTGTTTATAGCGTTAAAATCCTCGTTAAACAGCAGGAGGGAGGAATCCACTCCGGGACTTTGTTCCTGCGGCTCTGCTGAATCCCGGAGTGGATCCCATACGGTCTGGACCTGGATTCGCCGCAACTGTTAAAACACACGAATTTAATAACCTATTTTATATTAACTTATGAACATCTCACCTGCGAGCGAGCTGAGGTGTTTAAAAGAGAAGTCCAGCGGAGCTCCGTACATTCCAACCCAAACAAACAAACAAACAAATAAACAAACAAACAAACACAGCTAACAGGCTAACAGGCTAACCTGCTGTAAAACCTGTGACACTCTCGAGTGTATTTTAGCTCAGTTATCTGCTGCAGTGGCTCATAAAATACGCCGCTTATTAAAAACGCACTTAAATAATCACTAAAACTGAATCCAGCGCGTTTTAGAATCGCTAGCTAGCCACCGCCAATCGCAAACCGGCCGTTACCAAGGAGACCGCCGCCGGTGCATCACGGGAAATGTAGTTGTTACAACGACGAACTCTCCGTAAACGAGCTGAGGGTGATCTAAACGTTATAATCGTTTATTACAGATATGGATGACGCACCTCAGCTAGCTATCAGACGTCCAAAAGTTTGTGGACACGGTGCGGGCCGGTGCAGGACTGTAGGACTTTTCTTCTCCAGATGTTCCCCAGCGTTGGTGGTATAGTGGTGAGCATAGCTGCCTTCCAAGCAGTTGACCCGGGTTCGATTCCCGGCCAACGCAGCTGTTTTACCCCAGCAGTAAAGACCAGCAGTCAGACACACGATGTAGACACTACGTGTCCAAATGTTTGTGGACGCCCCTTCTACTGAATGCATTCAGCTGCTTTAAGCTGCACCCATTGCTGACACAGATGTGCAAATGCACACACAGCTTGTCTAGTCCCTGTAGAGAAGATAATCCTGTATTAGTCCCACAGTGGGGACACTGACAGTGTCTCAGCAGCTGAGAGACAGCAAGACACTCAGACGCAAAACATAGATCAATACCAAAATATAAATAATAGATATAAACAATAAAGATCAAACACTCAAACAATATTAGTTACAGGTAGTTCACCTCTGTTCCCTGAACATGTGTGTGTAGTTTAAGTCAAGTCAAGTCAAGTCAAGTCAAGTGGGTTTATTGTCATTTCAACTACATACAGAGTACACAGTGAAACGAAACAACGTTCCTTCAGGACCATGGTGCAACATAAACAGTGCATACAAGACACAAGTGCAACACAAACAAACAAGTGCGGACAGACAACACAACACAGTACAGACAGAGGATAATAAATAATTGATGGTAGTGTGCAAATTGTGCAATGTGTAATCAATAGAGTCCAGTGAGGTAGTTAAGTAATTAGTGCAAATGCTTGTGCAAAAATGCTTCCCCTTTTTTCCTGGGGTAAATGGTTGGAAAGAGAGAGAGAGAGCATGTACCAGAAAGATATCAGTTCAGAAGTTGAGTGGAGTTGAGGAGTCTGATGGCTTGGGGGAAGAAGCTGTTGCAGAGTCTGGTCGTGTTGGACCGGATGCTGCGGTACCTTCTTCCTGATGGCAGGAGGGAGAACAGTCTGTGTGAAGGGAGGGTGGAGTCATCCACAATGCTGGTTGCTTTGCGGATGCAGCGGGTGGTGTAAATGTCCATGACGGAGGGGAGAGAGGAGTCATCCACGGCTTCTGGTTTGGGCGTGTGGTGATGGTCTTGGAGACAGTGACATCATCAATACACTTGCTGATGTAGCCAGTGACTGATGCTGTGTACTCCTCCAAGTTAACAGAGTCGCCTTCAGTTGCAGCCTCCCTAAACATGTCCCATGCAGTGCACTCAGCAGTCCTGAAGGGCAGAGATGGCTTCTGCCGGCCAGGGAGACGTTGAAGATGTCCGTGAGAACATCTGTCAACTGGTCTGCACACTCTCTGAGCACTCTGCCGGGGATATTGTCTGGTCCTGCAGCTTTCCGTGGGTTGACTCTGCGCAGAGTTTTCCTCACGTCCACTGCAGTCAGGCACAACAGGCGCTTACAGGCACTACACCCACACTGCACTGCCTCCCTCTAGCGGCGCTTACAGGCACTACACCCACACTGCACTGCCTCCCTCTAGCGGCGCTTACAGGCACTACACCCACACTGCACTGTCTCTGTGCCAGCAATGGGTGCAGCTTAAAGTAGCTGAATGCAATCTTTAGAAGGGGTGTCCACAAACTTTTGGACACGTAGTGTCTACATCGTGTGTCTGACTGCTGGTCTTTACTGCTGGGGTAAAACAGCTGCGTTGGCCGGGAATCGAACCCGGGTCAACTGCTTGGAAGGCAGCTATGCTCACCACTATACCACCAACGCTCAGCGACACCCCGGCGCTGGAGCTCCCCTCAGAGGTGCCTGGCTGAACCACAGCGCCCCCCGCTGAGCGTCTCTAGCGCTTCTACTGGTTGAATTGCTGCATTAAATCAGTTTAATCCGGTTTAATCCGGGTTTAATCCGGTTTAATCAGATGCTTTCTGCTCGACTGTCTCTGTAAGACTCTTTCATATGGATCAGGGATCTGGACCTGAACTCTGAAAGCCCACACTGGGCATTTTTTTCCAGGGTATTTTGTAGTTCAGCGAGGGCAGTTATAATGTGGAGTGTGTCTGAGGTGGAGTTCGTTAGTGTTTATAGGCTCGGTGTGAAGCTTTATGCCTGTTTATAGCGTTAAAATCCTCGTTAAACAGCAGGAGGGAGGAATCCACTCCGGACTTTGTTCCTGCGGCTCTGCTGAATCCCGGAGTGGATCCCATACGGTCTGGACCTGGATTCGCCGCAACTGTTAAAACACACGAATTTAATAACCTATTTTATATTAACTTATGAACATCTCACCTGCGAGCGAGCTGAGGTGTTTAAAAGAGAAGTCCAGCGGAGCTCCGTACATTTCCAACCCAAACAAACAAACAAACAAATAAACAAACAAACAAACACAGCTAACAGGCTAACAGGCTAACCTGCTGTAAAACCTGTGACACTCTCGAGTGTATTTTAGCTCAGTTATCTGCTGCAGTGGCTCATAAAATACGCCGCTTATTAAAAACGCACTTAAATAATCACTAAAACTGAATCCAGCGCGTTTTAGAATCGCTAGCTAGCCACCGCCAATCGCAAACCGGCCGTTACCAAGGAGACCGCCGCCGGTGCATCACGGGAAATGTAGTTGTTACAACGACGAACTCTCCGTAAACGAGCTGAGGGTGATCTAAACGTTATAATCGTTTATTACAGATATGGATGACGCACCTCAGCTAGCTATCAGACGTCCAAAAGTTTGTGGACACGGTGCGGGCCGGTGCAGGACTGTAGGACTTTTCTTCTCCAGATGTTCCCCAGCGTTGGTGGTATAGTGGTGAGCATAGCTGCCTTCCAAGCAGTTGACCCGGGTTCGATTCCGGCCAACGCAGCTGTTTTACCCAGCAGTAAAGACCAGCAGTCAGACACACGATGTAGACACTACGTGTCCAAATGTTTGTGGACGCCCCTTCTACTGAATGCATTCAGCTGCTTTAAGCTGCACCCATTGCTGACACAGATGTGCAAATGCACACACAGCTTGTCTAGTCCCTGTAGAGAAGATAATCCTGTATTAGTCCCACAGTGGGGACACTGACAGTGTCTCAGCAGCTGAGAGACAGCAAGACACTCAGACGCAAAACATAGATCAATACCAAAATATAAATAATAGATATAAACAATAAAGATCAAACACTCAAACAATATTAGTTACAGGTAAGTTCACCTCTGTTCCCTGAACATGTGTGTGTAGTTTAAGTCAAGTCAAGTCAAGTCAAGTCAAGTGGGTTTATTGTCATTTCAACTACATACAGAGTACACAGTGAAACGAAACAACGTTCCTTCAGGACCATGGTGCAACATAAACAGTGCATACAAGACACAAGTGCAACACAAACAAACAAGTGCGGACAGACAACACAACACAGTACAGACAGAGGATAATAAATAATTGATGGTAGTGTGCAAATTGTGCAATGTGTAATCAATAGAGTCCAGTGAGGTAGTTAAGTAATTAGTGCAAATGCTTGTGCAAAAAATGCTTCCCCTTTTTTCCTGGGGTAAATGGTTGGAAAGAGAGAGAGAGAGCATGTACCAGAAAGATATCAGTTCAGAAGTTGAGTGGAGTTGAGGAGTCTGATGGCTTGGGGGAAGAAGCTGTTTCAGAGTCTGGTCGTGTTGGACCGGATGCTGCGGTACCTTCTTCCTGATGGCAGGAGGGAGAACAGTCTGTGTGAAGGGAGGGTGGAGTCATCCACAATGCTGGTTGCTTTGCGGATGCAGCGGGTGGTGTAAATGTCCATGACGGAGGGGAGAGAGGAGTCATCCACGGCTTCTGGTTTGGGCGTGTGGTGATGGTCTTGGAGACAGTGACATCATCAATACACTTGCTGATGTAGCCAGTGACTGATGCTGTGTACTCCTCCAAGTTAACAGAGTCGCCTTCAGTTGCAGCCTCCCTAAACATGTCCCATGCAGTGCACTCAGCAGTCCTGAAGGGCAGAGATGGCTTCTGCCGGCCAGGGAGACGTTGAAGATGTCCGTGAGAACATCTGTCAACTGGTCTGCACACTCTCTGAGCACTCTGCCGGGGATATTGTCTGGTCCTGCAGCTTTCCGTGGGTTGACTCTGCGCAGAGTTTTCCTCACGTCCACTGCAGTCAGGCACAACAGGCGCTTACAGGCACTACACCCACACTGCACTGCCTCCCTCTAGCGGCGCTTACAGGCACTACACCCACACTGCACTGCCTCCCTCTAGCGGCGCTTACAGGCACTACACCCACACTGCACTGTCTCTGTGCCAGCAATGGGTGCAGCTTAAAGTAGCTGAATGCAATCTTTAGAAGGGGTGTCCACAAACTTTTGGACACGTAGTGTCTACATCGTGTGTCTGACCGCTGGTTTTTACTGCTGGGGTAAAACAGCTGCGTTGGCCGGGAATCGAACCCGGGTCAACTGCTTGGAAGGCAGCTATGCTCACCACTATACCACCAACGCTGGAGAGCATCTGGAGAAGAAGAGTCCTACAGTCCTGAAACCTGCATTCCTCACTGCACCACCCCCCCCCTCAAACACACTGCACTGCCTCCCTCTAGGGGCGCTTACAGGCACTACACCCACACTGCACTGTCTTTGTGTCAGCAATGGGTTCAAGAAGCTGAATGAATGCATTCAGTAGAAGGGGTGTCCACAAACATTTGGACACGTAGTGTCTACATCGTGTGTCTGACTGCTGGTCTTTACTGCTGGGGTAAAACAGCTGCGTTGGCCGGGAATCGAACCCGGGTCAACTGCTTGGAAGGCAGCTATGCTCACCACTATACCACCAACGCTCAGCGACACCCCGGCGCTGGAGCTCCCCTCAGAGGTGCCTGGCTGAACCACAGCGCCCCCCGCTGAGCGTCTCTAGCGCTTCTACTGGTTGAATTGCTGCATTAAATCAGTTTAATCCGGTTTAATCCGGGTTTAATCCGGTTTAATCAGATGCTTTCTGCTCGACTGTCTCTGTAAGACTCTTTCATATGGATCAGGGATCTGGACCTGAACTCTGAAAGCCCACACTGGGCATTTCCAGGGTATTTTGTAGTTCAGCGAGGGCAGTTATAATGTGGAGTGTGTCTGAGGTGGAGTTCGTTAGTGTTTATAGGCTCGGTGTGAAGCTTTATGCCTGTTTATAGCGTTAAAATCCTCGTTAAACAGCAGGAGGGAGGAATCCACTCCGGGACTTTGTTCCTGCGGCTCTGCTGAATCCCGGAGTGGATCCCATACGGTCTGGACCTGGATTCGCCGCAACTGTTAAAACACACGAATTTAATAACCTATTTTATATTAACTTATGAACATCTCACCTGCGAGCGAGCTGAGGTGTTTAAAAGAGAAGTCCAGCGGAGCTCCGTACATTTCCAACCCAAACAAACAAACAAACAAATAAACAAACAAACAAACACAGCTAACAGGCTAACAGGCTAACCTGCTGTAAAACCTGTGACACTCTCGAGTGTATTTTAGCTCAGTTATCTGCTGCAGTGGCTCATAAAATACGCCGCTTATTAAAAACGCACTTAAATAATCACTAAAACTGAATCCAGCGCGTTTTAGAATCGCTAGCTAGCCACCGCCAATCGCAAACCGGCCGTTACCAAGGAGACCGCCGCCGGTGCATCACGGGAAATGTAGTTGTTACAACGACGAACTCTCCGTAAACGAGCTGAGGGTGATCTAAACGTTATAATCGTTTATTACAGATATGGATGACGCACCTCAGCTAGCTATCAGACGTCCAAAAGTTTGTGGACACGGTGCGGGCCGGTGCAGGACTGTAGGACTTTTCTTCTCCAGATGTTCCCCAGCGTTGGTGGTATAGTGGTGAGCATAGCTGCCTTCCAAGCAGTTGACCCGGGTTCGATTCCCGGCCAACGCAGCTGTTTTACCCCAGCAGTAAAGACCAGCAGTCAGACACACGATGTAGACACTACGTGGCCAAATGTTTGTGGACGCCCCTTCTACTGAATGCATTCAGCTGCTTTAAGCTGCACCCATTGCTGACACAGATGTGCAAATGCACACACAGCTTGTCTAGTCCCTGTAGAGAAGATAATCCTGTATTAGTCCCACAGTGGGGACACTGACAGTGTCTCAGCAGCTGAGGGACAGCAAGACACTCAGACGCAAAACATAGATCAATACCAAAATATAAATAATAGATATAAACAATAAAGATCAAACACTCAAACAATATTAGTTACAGGTAAGTTCACCTCTGTTCCCTGAACATGTGTGTGTAGTTTAAGTCAAGTCAAGTCAAGTCAAGTCAAGTGGGTTTATTGTCATTTCAACTACATACAGAGTACACAGTGAAACGAAACAACGTTCCTCCCGGACCATGGTGCAACATAGACAGTGCATACAAGACACAAGTGCAACACAAACAAACAAGTGCGGACAGACAACACAACACAGTACAGACAGAGGATAATAAATAATTGATGGTAGTGTGCAAATTGTGCAATGTGCGATAAATAGAGTCCAGTGAGGTAGTAAAGTAATTAGTGCAAATGCTTGTGCAAAAAATGCTTCCCCTTTTTTCCTGGGGTAAATGGTTGGAAAGAGAGAGAGAGAGAGAGAGAGAGGGAGAGTGTACATGTACCAGAAAGATATCAGTTCAGAAGTTGAGTTGAGAAGTCTGATGGCTTGGGGGAAGAAGCTGTTGCAGAGGCTGGTCGTGTTGGACCGGATGCTGCAGTACCTTCTTCCTGATGGCAGGAGGGAGAACAGTCTGTGTGAAGGGTGGGTGGAGTCATCCACAATGCTGGTTGCGGATGCAGCGGGTGGTGTAAATGTCCATGACGGAGGGGAGAGAGGAGTCATCCACGGCTTCTGGTTTGGGCGTGTGGTGATGGTCTTGGAGACAGTGACATCATCAATACACTTGCTGATGTAGCCAGTGACTGATGCTGTGTACTCCTCCAAGTTAACAGAGTCGCCTTCAGTTGCAGCCTCCCTAAACATGTCCCATGCAGTGCACTCAGCAGTCCTGAAGGGCAGAGATGGCTTCTGCCGGCCAGGGAGACGTTGAAGATGTCCGTGAGAACATCTGTCAACTGGTCTGCACACTCTCTGAGCACTCTGCCGGGGATATTGTCTGGTCCTGCAGCTTTCCGTGGGTTGACTCTGCGCAGAGTTTTCCTCACGTCCACTGCAGTCAGGCACAACAGGCGCTTACAGGCACTACACCCACACTGCACTGCCTCCCTCTAGCGGCGCTTACAGGCACTACACCCACACTGCACTGCCTCCCTCTAGCGGCGCTTACAGGCACTACACCCACACTGCACTGTCTCTGTGCCAGCAATGGGTGCAGCTTAAAGTAGCTGAATGCAATCTTTAGAAGGGGTGTCCACAAACTTTTGGACACGTAGTGTCTACATCGTGTGTCTGACCGCTGGTTTTTACTGCTGGGGTAAAACAGCTGCGTTGGCCGGGAATCGAACCCGGGTCAACTGCTTGGAAGGCAGCTATGCTCACCACTATACCACCAACGCTGGAGAGCATCTGGAGAAGAAGAGTCCTACAGTCCTGAAACCTGCATTCCTCACTGCACCACCCCCCCCCCCTCAAACACACTGCACTGCCTCCCTCTAGGGGCGCTTACAGGCACTACACCCACACTGCACTGTCTTTGTGTCAGCAATGGGTTCAAGAAGCTGAATGAATGCATTCAGTAGAAGGGGTGTCCACAAACATTTGGACACGTAGTGTCTACATCGTGTGTCTGACTGCTGGTCTTTACTGCTGGGGTAAAACAGCTGCGTTGGCCGGGAATCAAACCCGGGTCAACTGCTTGGAAGGCAGCTATGCTCACCACTATACCACCAACGCTGGAGAACATCTGGAGAAGAAAAGTCCTACAGTCCTGAAACCTGCATTCCTCACTGCCCACCCCCCCCTCAAACACACTGCACTGCCTCCCTCTAGCGGCGCTTACAGGCACTACACCCACACTGCACTGTCTTTGTGTCAGCAATGGGTTCAAGAAGCTGAATGAATGCATTCAGTAGAAGGGGTGTCCACAAACATTTGGACACGTAGTGTCTACATCGTGTGTCTGACTGCTGGTCTTTACTGCTGGAGTAAAACAGCTGCGTTGGCCGGGAATCGAACCCGGGTCAACTGCTTGGAAGGCAGCTATGCTCACCACTATACCACCAACGCTCAGCAACACACCGGCGCTGGAGCTCCCCTCAGAGGTGCCTGGCTGAACCACAGCGCCCCCCGCTGAGCGTCTCTAGCGCTTCTACTGGTTGAATTGCTGCATTAAATCAGTTTAATCCGGTTTAATCCGGGTTTAATCCGGTTTAATCAGATGCTTTCTGCTCGACTGTCTCTGTAAGACTCTTTCATATGGATCAGGGATCTGGACCTGAACTCTGAAAGCCCACACTGGGCATTTCCAGGGTATTTTGTAGTTCAGCGAGGGCAGTTATAATGTGGAGTGTGTCTGAGGTGGAGTTCGTTAGTGTTTATAGGCTCGGTGTGAAGCTTTATGCCTGTTTATAGCGTTAAAATCCTCGTTAAACAGCAGGAGGGAGGCAGTGCAGTGTGGGTGTAGTACCTATAAGCGCCGCTAGAGGGAGGCAGTGCAGTGTGGGTGTAGTGCCTGTAAGCGCCGCTAGAGGGAGGCAGTGCAGTGTGTTTGAGGGGGGGGGTGCAGTGAGGAATGCAGGTTTCAGGACTGTAGGACTTTTCTTCTCCAGATGTTCTCCAGCGTTGGTGGTATAGTGGTGAGCATAGCTGCCTTCCAAGCAGTTGACCCGGGTTCGATTCCCGGCCAACGCAGCTGTTTTACCCCTCACTGAACTACAGAGCAGCAGTAGCTCTCTGAACGCAGCTGTTTTACCCCTCACTGAACTACAGAGCAGCAGTAGCTCTCTGAACACAGCTGTTTTACCCCTCACTGAACTACAGAGCAGCAGTAGCTCTCTGAACGCAGCTGTTTTACCCCTCACTGAACTACAGAGCAGCAGTAGCTCTCTGAACGCAGCTGTTTTACCCCTCACTGAACTACAGAGCAGCAGTAGCTCTCTGAACGCAGCTGTTTTACCCCTCACTGAACTACAGAGCAGCAGTAGCTCTCTGAACGCAGCTGTTTTACCCCTCACTGAACTACAGAGCAGCAGTAGCTCTCTGAACGCAGCTGTTTTACCCCTCACTGAACTACAGAGCAGCAGTAGCTCTCTGAACGCAGCTGTTTTAGCCCTCACTGAACTACAGAGCAGCAGTAGCTCTCTGAACGCAGCTGTTTTACCCCTCACTGAACTACAGAGCAGCAGTAGCTCTCTGAACGCAGCTGTTTTAGCCCTCACTGAACTACAGAGCAGCAGTAGCTCTCTGAACGCAGCTGTTTTACCCCTCACTGAACTACAGAGCAGCAGTAGCTCTCTGAACGCAGCTGTTTTACCCCTCACTGAACTACAGAGCAGCAGTAGCTCTCTGAACGCAGCTGTTTTACCCCTCACTGAACTACAGAGCAGCAGTAGCTCTCTGAACGCAGCTGTTTTACCCCTCACTGAACTACAGAGCAGCAGTAGCTCTCTGAACGCAGCTGTTTTACCCCTCACTGAACTACAGAGCAGCAGTAGCTCTCTGAACGCAGCTGTTTTACCCCTCACTGAACTACAGAGCAGCAGTAGCTCTCTGAACGCAGCTGTTTTACCCCTCACTGAACTACAGAGCAGCAGTAGCTCTCTGAACGCAGCTGTTTTACCCCTCACTGAACTACAGAGCAGCAGTAGCTCTCTGAACGCAGCTGTTTTACCCCTCACTGAACTACAGAGCAGCAGTAGCTCTCTGAACGCAGCTGTTTTACCCCTCACTGAACTACAGAGCAGCAGTAGCTCTCTGAACACAGCTGTTTTACCCCTCACTGAACTACAGAGCAGCAGTAGCTCTCTGAACGCAGCTGTTTTACCCCTCACTGAACTACAGAGCAGCAGTAGCTCTCTGAACACAGCTGTTTTACCCCTCACTGAACTACAGAGCAGCAGTAGCTCTCTGAACACAGCTGTTTTACCCCTCACTGAACTACAGAGCAGCAGTAGCTCTCTGATCGCAGCTGTTTTACCCCTCACTGAACTACAGAGCAGCAGTAGCTCTCTGAACACAGCTGTTTTACCCCTCACTGAACTACAGAGCAGCAGTAGCTCTCTGAACGCAGCTGTTTTACCCCTCACTGAACTACAGAGCAGCAGTAGCTCTCTGAACGCAGCTGTTTTACCCCTCACTGAACTACAGAGCAGCAGTAGCTCTCTGAACGCAGCTGTTTTACCCCTCACTGAACTACAGAGCAGCAGTAGCTCTCTGAACGCAGCTGTTTTACCCCTCACTGAACTACAGAGCAGCAGTAGCTCTCTGAACGCAGCTGTTTTACCCCTCACTGAACTACAGAGCAGCAGTAGCTCTCTGAACGCAGCTGTTTTACCCCTCACTGAACTACAGAGCAGCAGTAGCTCTCTGAACACAGCTGTTTTACCCCTCACTGAACTACAGAGCAGCAGTAGCTCTCTGAACGCAGCTGTTTTACCCCTCACTGAACTACAGAGCAGCAGTAGCTCTCTGAACGCAGCTGTTTTACCCCTCACTGAACTACAGAGCAGCAGTAGCTCTCTGAACGCAGCTGTTTTACCCCTCACTGAACTACAGAGCAGCAGTAGCTCTCTGAACGCAGCTGTTTTACCCCTCACTGAACTACAGAGCAGCAGTAGCTCTCTGAACGCAGCTGTTTTACCCCTCAC
>NW_027326705.1:82500-110434 GCF_030463535.1 Salminus brasiliensis
TGTAAGGGAGTATGAGGAGTGTAGAGGAGTGTAAGGGAGTATGAGGGGTGTAAGGGAGTATCAGGGGTGTAGAGGAGTGTAAGGGAGTATGAGGGGTTGTAGAGGAGTGTAAGGGAGTATCAGGGGTGTAGAGGAGTGTAAGGGAGTATGAGGGGTGTAGAGGAGTGTAAGAGAGTATCAGGGGTGTAGAGGAGTGTAAGGGAGTATGAGGGGTGTAGAGGAGTGTAAGGGAGTATGAGGGGTGTAGAGGAGTGTAAGAGAGTATCAGGGGTGTAGAGGAGTGTAAGGGAGTATGAGGGGTGTAGAGGAGTGTAAGGGAGTATGAGGGGTGTAGAGGAGTGTAAGGGAGTATGAGGGGTGTAAGGGAGTATCAGGGGTGTAGAGGAGTGTAAGAGAGTATCAGGGGTGTAGAGGAGTGTAAGGGAGTATGAGGGGTATAGAGGAGTGTAAGGGAGTATCAGGGGTATAGAGGAGTGTAAGGGAGAATGAGGAGTGTAGAGGAATGTAAGGGAGTATGAGGGGTATAGAGGAGTGTAAGGGAGTATCAGGGTATAGAGGAGTGTAAGGGAGTATGAGGGGTATAGAGGAGTGTAAGGGAGAATGAGGAGTGTAGAGGAGTGTAAGGGAGTATGAGGGGTATAGAGGAGTGTAAGGGAGTATGAGGAGTGTAGAGGAGTGTAAGGGAGTATGAGGGGTATAGAGGAGTGTAAGGGAGAATGAGGAGTGTAGAGGAGTGTAAGGGAGTATGAGGGGTATAGAGGAGTGTAAGGGAGTATGAGGAGTGTAGAGGAGTGTAAGGGAGTATGAGGGGTATAGAGGAGTGTAAGGGAGAATGAGGAGTGTAAGGGAGTATGAGGGGTGTAGATGAGTGTAAGGGAGTATGAGGAGTGTAGAGGAGTATGAGGAGTGTAGAGGAGTGTAAGGGAGTATGAGGAGTGTAGAGGAGTATGAGGGGTGTAGAGGAGTATGAGGAGTGTAGAGGAGTGTAAGGGAGTATGAGGGGTGTAGAGGAGTGTAAGGGAGTATGAGGAGTGTAGAGGAGTATGAGGAGTGTAGAGGAGTATGAGGGGTGTAGATGAGTGTAAGGGAGTATGAGGAGTGTAGAGGAGTATGAGGGGTGTAGAGGAGTGTAAGGGAGTATGAGGAGTGTAGAGGAGTATGAGGAGTGTAGAGGAGTATGAGGGGTGTAGAGGAGTATGAGGAGTGTAGAGGAGTATGAGGGGTGTAGAGGAGTATGAGGGGTGTAGAGGAGTGTAAGGGAGTATGAGGAGTGTAGAGGAGTATGAGGGGTGTAGATGAGTGTAAGGGAGTATGAGGGGTGTAGAGGAGTGTAAGGGAGTATGAGGAGTGTAGAGGAGTATGAGGGGTGTAGAGGAGTGTAAGGGAGTATGAGGGGTGTAGAGGAGTGTAAGGGAGTATGAGGAGTGTAGAGGAGTGTAAAGGAGTATGAGGGGTGTAGAGGAGTGTAAGGGAGTATGAGGGGTGTAGAGGAGTGTAAGGGAGAATGAGGAGTGTAGAGGAGTGTAAGGGAGTATGAGGGGTATAGAGGAGTGTAAGGGAGAATGAGGAGTGTAAGGGAGTATGAGGAGTGTAGAGGAGTGTAGAGGAGTGTAAGGGAGTATGAGGAGTGTAGAGGAGTGTAAGGGAGTATGAGGGGTATAGAGGAGTGTAAGGGAGAATGAGGAGTGTAAGGGAGTATGAGGAGTGTAGAGGAGTGTAGAGGAGTGTAAGGGAGTATGAGGAGTGTAGAGGAGTATGAGGGGTGTAGAGGAGTGTAAGGGAGAATGAGGAGTGTAGAGGAGTGTAAGGGAGTATGAGGAGTGTAGAGGAGTGTAAGGGAGTATGAGGGGTATAGAGGAGTGTAAGGGAGAATGAGGAGTGTAAGGGAGTATGAGGAGTGTAGAGGAGTGTAGAGGAGTGTAAGGGAGTATGAGGAGTGTAGAGGAGTATGAGGGGTGTAGAGGAGTGTAAGGGAGAATGAGGAGTGTAGAGGAGTGTAAGGGAGTATGAGGGGTGTAGATGAGTGTAAGGGAGTATGAGGGGTGTAGAGGAGTGTAAGGGAGAATGAGGAGTGTAGAGGAGTGTAAGGGAGTATCAGGGGTGTAGAGGAGTGTAAGGGAGTATGAGGGGTGTAGAGGAGTGTAAGGGAGTATGAGGGGTATAGAGGAGTGTAAGGGAGAATGAGGAGTGTAGAGGAGTGTAAGGGAGTATGAGGGGTATAGAGGAGTGTAAGGGAGAATGAGGAATGTAAGGGAGTATGAGGGGTGTAGAGGAGTATGAGGTGTGTAGAGGAGTATGAGGGGTGTAGATGAGTGTAAGGGAGTATGAGGAGTGTAGAGGAGTATGAGGAGTGTAGAGGAGTATGAGGGGTGTAGAGGAGTATGAGGAGTGTAGAGGAGTATGAGGGGTGTAGATGAGTGTAGAGGAGTATGAGGAGTGTAGAGGAGTATGAGGGGTGTAGAGGAGTGTAAGGGAGTATGAGGGGTGTAGAGGAGTGTAAGGGAGTATGAGGAGTGTAGAGGAGTATGAGGAGTGTAGAGGAATGTAAGGGAGTATGAGGGGTGTAGAGGAGTGTAAGGGAGTATGAGGGGTGTAGAGGAGTGTAAGGGAGTATGAGGAGTGTAAGGGAGTATGAGGGGTGTAGAGGAGTATGAGGGGTGTAGAGGAGTGTAAGGGAGTATGAGGGGTGTAGAGGAGTAAGAGGGGTGTAGAGGAGTGTAAGGGAGTATGAGGAGCGTAGAGGAGTGTAAGGGAGTATGAGGAGTGTAGAGGAGTATGGGGTGTAGAGGAGTGTAAGGGAGTATGAGGGGTGTAGAGGAGTGTAAGGGAGTATGAGGACTGTAGTAGAGTATGAGGAGTGTAGAGGAGTATGAGGGGTGTAGAGGAGTGTAAGGGAGTATGAGGAGTGTAGAGGAGTGTAAGGGAGTATGAGGGGTGTAGAGGAGTGTAAGGGAGTATGAGGAGTGTAGAGGAGTATGAGGAGTGTAGAGGAGTATGAGGGGTGTAGATGAGTGTAAGGGAGTATGAGGAGTGTAGAGGAGTATGAGGGGTGTAGATGAGTGTGAGGGGTGTAGATGAGTGTAAGGGAGTATGAGGAGTGTAGAGGAGTATGAGGGGTGTAGATGAGTGTAAGGGAGTATGAGGGGTGTAGAGTGTAAGGGAGAATGAGGAGTGTAGAGGAGTATGAGGGGTGTAGAGGAGTATGAGGAGTGTAGAGGAGTATGAGGGGTGTAGAGGAATGTAAGGGAGTATGAGGGGTGTAGAGGAGTGTGAGAGGTGTAGAGGAGTATGAGGGGTGTAGAAGGGTGTGAGGGTTGTAGAGGGGTGTAGAGGAGTGCAAGGGAGTATGAGGAGTGTAAAGGAATGCGAGGGGTGTAGAGGAGTGTGAGGGGTGTAGAGGTGTGTAAAGGGGTGTAGAGGAGTGTGAGGGGTGTAGAGGTGTGTAAAGGGGTGTAGAGGAGTGTGAGGGTGTAGAGGAGTATGAGGGGTGTAGAGAAGTGTGAGGGGTGTAGAGGAGTGTGAGGGGTGTAGAGTAGTGTGAGGGGTGTAGAGGAGTGTGAGGGGTGTAGAGTAGTGTGAGGGGCGTAGAGAAGTGTGAGGGGTGTAGAGGAGTGTGAGGGGTGTAGAGTAGTGTAAGGGATATGAGGGGTGTAGAGGTGTGTAAAGCGGCATAGAATGTGAGGGGTGTAGAGGAGTGTAGAGTAGTGTAAGGGAGTATGAGGGGTGTATAGGAGTTAGAAGGGTGTAGAGGTCTGTAAAGCGGCGTAGAGTGTGAGGGGTGTAGAGGAGTTAGAGGGGTGTAGAGGTGTGTAAAGGGGCGTAGAGTGTGAGGGGTGTAGAGAAGTTAGAGGGGTGTAGAGGTGTGTAAAGGGGGTAGAGGAGTGTGAGAGGTGTAGAGGAGTATGAGGGGTGTAGAAGCTTGTGAGGGTTGTAGAGGGGTGTAGAGGAGTGCAAGGGAGTATGAGGGGTGTAGAGGAATGCGAGGGGTGTAGAGGAGTATGAGGGGTGTAGAGGTGTGTAAAGGGGTGTAGAGGAGTGTGAGGGTGTAGAGGTGTGTAAAGGGGTGTAGAGGAGTGTGAGGGGTGTAGAGAAGTGTGAGGGGTGTAGAGGAGTGTGAGGGGTGTAGAGTAGTGTGTGTGTGAGAGTGAGTGTGTGTGTAAGTGTGTGTGTGAGTGTGTAAGTGTGTGAGTGTGTGTAAGTGTGTGTGTGAGTGTGTGTAAGTGTGTGTGTGAGTGTGTGTAAGTGTGTGAGTGTGTGTAAGTGCGTGTAAGTGTGTGTGTGAGTGTGTGTAAGTGTGTGTGTGTGAGTGTGTGTAAGTGTGTGTGTGTGTGTGTGTGTAAGTGAGTGTGTGTGAGTGTGTGTAAGTGTGAGTGTGTGTGAGTGTGAGTGAGTGTATGTAAGCGTGTGAGTGTGTGTAAGTGTGAGTGTGTGTAAGTGTGTGTGAGTGTGTGTGAGTGTGTGTGTGTGTGTAAGTGTGAGTGTGTGTGAGTGAGTGTGAGTGAGTGAGTGTGAGTGTGTGTAAGTGTGAGTGTGTGTAAGTGTGATTGTCTGAGTGTGAGTGAGTGTGTGTGTGTGAGTGTGTGTGAGAGTGTGTGTAAGTGTGTGTGAGTGTGTGTGTGAGTGTGTGTAAGTGTGTGTGAGTGTGAGTGTGAGTGAGTGTGTGTAAGTGTGTGAGTGTGTGTGAGTAAGTGTGTGAGTGTGTGTGTGAGTGTGTGTAAGTGTAAGTGTGTGAGTGTGAGTTTGTGAGTGTGTGTAAGTGTGTGAGTGTGTGTGAGTGTGTGTGTGTGTAAGTGTGTGAGTGTGTGTGTGAGTGTGTGTAAGTGTAAGTGTGTGAGTGTGAGTGTGTGAGTGTGTGTAAGTGTGAGTGAGTGTGTGTAAGCGTGTGAGTGTGTGTAAGTGTGAGTGTGTGTAAGTGTGTGTGAGTGTGTGTGTGTGTGTAAGTGTGTGTGTGAGTGTGTGTAAGTGTGTGTGAGTGTGAGTGTGAGTGAGTGTGTGTAAGTGTGTGAGTGTGTGTGAGTGTGTGTGTGTAAGTGTGTGAGTGTGTGTGTGTGAGTGTGTGT
The DNA here is from genome assembly GCF_030463535.1 of Salminus brasiliensis. NCBI lineage: Eukaryota > Metazoa > Chordata > Actinopteri > Characiformes > Bryconidae > Salminus > Salminus brasiliensis. The sequence continues at coordinate 87,561 of NW_027326705.1, forward strand.
AAGTGTAAGTGTGTGAGTGTGAGTTTGTGAGTGTGTGTAAGTGTGTGAGTGTGTGTGAGTGTGTGTGTGTGTAAGTGTGTGAGTGTGTGTGTGTGAGTGTGTGTAAGTGTAAGTGTGTGTGTGTGAGTGTGTGTAAGTGTGAGTGTGTGTGTGAGTGAGTGTGTGTAAGTGTGTGAGTGTGTGAGTGTGTGTGTGTGTACACTCTCTGCTCCTGCTCGGCTTCCTCTGAAATCAGGTCTCTCCTGCTTCTGTTGGAGTGACTGTCTGTACTGACCAGAGAAGAAGACTTTCTACTAGATTCTGGAGGAACATTGCTGTGAGGATTTGATTGATTGCATTCAACAAAAACAAGAGCGTTAGTGAGGTCAGGATGTTGGATGATGATGATGATCACTACCCCACCTCATCATCCCCAACATCACCCACAGCTCCTCAATGCTGGGGGGCTTTATACCCCTCTAGTCCACGCCTGGCATTATTAGGCAGCATGGAGCCAATAGGGTCATGATGCTGATCTGCTCCAGAGAGTCCTATTCTATTGGCAGTACTTCTTCTCTACAGGGACTAGATAAGCTGTGTGTGCATTTGCACATCTGTGTCAGCAATGGGTGCAGCTTAAAGCAGCTGAATGCATTCAGTAGAAGGGGTGTCCACAAACTTTTGGACATGTAGTGTATGTCTCTGCTGCAGGCAGAAGTGTGTGTTCTGAGCACAGGGGAGGGGTCTGTGTTCTGGAATATTATGGGCTGGTTTATACACTACCTGCGTACACTGCAGTGTGTGTGTGTGTGTGTGTGTGAACCTCTCTCTCCTCTGACCTCTACCATCTCACTGGATGCTCTCTAACCAACCATGAAACACACTGCAGCCTGGCCCGCCGGCCACACACACACACACACACACACACACACAGTTTTATATAATTTTTATGAGTCAGCGCCTCTGTCTGTGTCCCTCTGTCTGTCTGTGAGCTTATCTCTGCTTATCCCCGAAAACACACTGCCTGTGATCTGCACCATGTGTGTGTGTGTGTGTTGAGGGGGGGTAGGGGTGTAGGGGTGTGTGTGAGAGAGAGAGAATGCTTTTGCTTTAAATCAGAGCGTGACCTTCGCATGCACCCAGTGTTTCATGTGTGTTCTGGTTTTTGAGAAAGTGTGTACGTGCATATGTGCAAGCCTACGTGTGTGTGTGCGCAAAGAAACATGGGCAACAGCTCCTACACTCTGTTAAAGGGGAAGACCACCCATTTGTTTTGCACAAACCTGTCTTCATTTGAGTCAGTGAATCATGAAGCCTGACATTTGATTCATTGAACAGTTTAAAAGAATCAGGGCTGCAATTCCCAAAAGCATCTCAGCATAAGAATGATTCCTAAAGGGGCGAGGGAGCATCACACAGAACACTCTCTCTACCAGTTACGATGATCATATCACCAAGATCCTTTCAGGAAACTTTAGGGCCTGATTCATTAGAACCGATTCAAACCTCCCGTCTCGACTGTCATATGAATCACTGAACTGAACAGTTGACTCACTGATTTAGTACAAGCGAGTCCAACATTCACAACCAGTTCCAAAAGAATCATGATTCAGGGGTTGAGTCATTCAGAGTCATTCAGAGCGGGTTTAGTGTGAAACGGCTCACTGTACACAGTGGTAGTGAATGATGATGGAAGCAGGCGTCGGTTGCCATGACTACAATTACACAGATACAGCCCATAATTGATCTCCTAGCCAAACCCACCAGTGCAGCTACACGAGTCTTCTGAGTTTTATATGGAATGATGATGATGATGATGATGATGATGAAGGTAAAATAGTGAATAGAGAATCTGAACTAATGCAGTTCTCTTTAGGGACTACTTTCTGTAGCCGCACTACACCCTGCAGCATGTATCCCTCCACCATTTTAATGATCTGGTTCTAAAAGCAGGTTCTAGAACCTTCACTGTAGAACCACAGCTCTGACTGGGGGAGCTTATCTAGAACCTTCACTGTAGAACCACAGTTATGACTGGAGGAGGTTATCTAGAACCTCCACAGCTCTGACTGGGGCAGCTTATCTAGAACCTCCACTGTAGAACCACAGCTCTGACTGGGCAGCTTATCTAGAACCTCCACTGTAGAACCACAGCTCTGACTGGGGGAGCTTATCTAGAACCTCCACTGTACAACAGCTCTGACTGGGGAGGTTATCTAGAACCGAGCGTTTCTCACCACACCCCTCCTCAAACCCCCCAAACCCACCAAACCCCCCCTCTGACTGGGTCTGTTCAGATCTGAACTGGTTAAATATGCAGAGAATTCAGAAAATGTGGTGGAGTTCTCCTTTAACGCACACACACACTCACACACACACTCACACACACACACACACACACTCACACACTCACACACTCACACACACACACACACTCACACACACACACACACACACTCACACACACACACACACACACACACACACACTCACACTCACACACACACACACACACACACACACAGTCTATTCCGCAGCTGTGTTTTACACAGATATTAGTATTGATTGAGTGTCAGTGGATCTGTTTTACTGCGGTTCACACACACACACACACACACACATACACACACACACAGGCTCAGGGGAGTAATTGGATGCCGCTGTGTGTGTGTTAATGCGATTTAAACAGAATTGATGTCTCTCCCTTCAGAGAATACACCACAGGCTCACACACACTCAACCCTCCTCACAAAGGCAGCATCAAACAGCTGTGTGTGTGTGTGTGTGTGTGTGTGTGTGACAGGTAGAGGCACACAGATGACTGTGAGTGAACTATGTGTAAGCAGCAGCCAAGGCCATTCTCATGGGAACCGTGGGTGTGTGTGTCTGTGTGTATTCAGGGATTTGCGAGGACAAGTACACACTACACACACTACCTGTAGACATACACAAACACACACACACATCCCCAGCATACACATGTACCTATACACTAAATATATACACACTATGTCCAAAAGTATCCAGACACTGGATATGAGGAATTACACAACACGTCCCTGTGTGACAGAGCCTGTATGTGTGTGTGTGTGTGTGTGTGTGTGTAGCAGCTGTAGGACAATAAAGCTGGATTTGTTGTGATTGGATTTTTAGAGCACTGCTGAAATGAGAAGAACATGATTGGTGTATTGTTGCCATGGCGGCATGATCAAGACAGCAGATTGGACAAAGCTTAGTGTTCTTATCATTCATCTTAAACCATCCGCTTAAACCAAACCCAACAACCTTCTGACCTAAACTGACCCAAACCAACAATATTCTGTCCTAAACCGACCCAAACCAACAACCTTCCGTCCTAAACTGACCCAAACCAACAACCTTCTGTCCTAAACCGACCCAAACCCAACAACATTCTGTCCTAAACCGACCCAAACCAACAACATTCTGTCCTAAACCGACCCAAACCAACAACATTCTGTCCTAAACTGACCCAAACCAACAACATTCTGTCCTAAACTGACCCAAACCCAACAACATTCTGTCCTAAACCGACCCAAACCCAACAACATTCTGTCCTAAACCGACCCAAACCAACAACATTCTGTCCTAAACCGCCCCAAACCAACATTCTGTCCTAAACTGACCCAAACCAACAACCTTCTGTCCTAAACCGACCCAAACCAACAACATTCTGACCTAAACCGACCCAAACCAACAACCTTCTGACCTAAACCGACCCAAACCAACAACCTTCTGTCCTAAACCGACCCAAACCAACAACCTTCTGACCTAAACCGACCCAAACCAACAACCTTCTGTCCTAAACCGACCCAAACCAACAACCTTCTGTCCTAAACCGACCCAAACCAACAGCCTTCTGTCCTAAACTAATCCAAACCAAGAACCTTCTGTCCTAAACTAATCCAAACCAACAGCCTTCTGACCTAAACTGACCCAAACCAACAACCTTCTGTCCTAAACCGACCCAAACCAACCTTCTGTCCTAAACCGACGCAAACCCAACAACCTTCTGTCCTAAACTGACCCAAACCAACAATATTCTGACCTAAACTGACACAAACCAACAACCTTCTGTCCTAAACCGACCCAAACCCAACAACATTCTGACCTAAACTGACCCAAACCCTACAACCTTCTGTCCTAAACCGACCCAAACCAACAACCTTCTGTCCTAAACCAGTGGTTGGTGTGGCGCAACAGATAAAACCCCTAGCTGCCAGTGAGCTATTACACCATGTGGGAGACCAGGGTTCGATTCCCGGTCTGGGTGACCGTATGCTGCGCTACACCAATAAGAGTCCTAACACAACATTGGCCCACCTGTGTAATACAAGTCACCTTGTATGTCGCTCTGGATAAGAGCGTCAGCTAAATGCTGTAAATGTAAATCTAAACCGACGCAAACCAACAACCTTCTGTCCTAAACTGACCCAAACCAACAACCTTCTGTCCTAAACTGACCCAAACCAACAACCTTCTGTCCTAAACCGACCCAAACCAACAACCTTCTGTCCTAAACCGACCCAAACCAACAACCTTCTGTCCTAAACTGACCCAAACCAACAACCTTCTGTCCTAAGCCGACCCAAACCAACAACCTTCTGTCCTAAACCGACCCAAACCAACAACCTTCTGTCCTAAACTGACCCAAACCAACAACCTTCTGTCCTAAACCGACCCAAACCAACAACCTTCTGTCCTAAGCCGACCCAAACCAACAACCTTCTGTCCTAAACTGACCCAAACCAACAACCTTCTGTCCTAAACTGACCAAACCCACATAATCACACCGGTTCTCCAGGCAGTGATGAACTCTGTTCTTCAGTTTAGTGTTTCTGTGGTTTTCAGACGCAGACGATTCAGCAGGCCCTGCAGAGAACTGTGGAGTTCTACAGACAGAGAAACATCAGGTAACACACACACACACTAACACACACTCTCTCTATCTCTCTCACACACACACTCTCTCTCTCTTTCACACACACACACACACAATTCAATTAATTCTTTTTACCTAAAATCTCTAAAATCTCTTTTTGTGTGTGTTTGTGTGTGTGTGTGTGTGTGTGCGCAGTAGTGCGGACAGCGCTGGGGAGAAGTGTGTGTTTGATAAGTGTCCGTTTGTGAATTCACAATCCGACGACCAAACTGACATCTCAGGAATTCTCCAGTACACAGCGCCAATAGTGGGTATGTACACACACACACACACACACACATTGTGTACTTACACATGAGGAGTCTTTCCTCCAGTTCGGCTAACCCTCTGTGGTGTTCTGTTAGTGGTCTGTGGTTCTGTGATGTTCTCTTTAGCTGTTTGTAGAACATCGTTCAGGGTTCTGCAGTATTCCGTTACCCAGTGAGAACCCAGGGAGAACACTCACCACCGCATTGATGTTAAAACCTTGTACGTTAGCGGCTCTCCAACATTAATGAAATCATCAGAGGTTCTCTGGGTAGCATTCTGCGCTATTGTTAGCATTCTGCATTGTGTGTTCTGTGGTAATGTGTTAGTGTTGTGTGGTAATGTGTTAGTGTTAGTGTGGTAATGTGTTAGTGTTAGTGTGATAATGTATTAGTGTTAGTGTGGTAATGTGTTAGTGTTAGTGTGGTAATGTGTTAGTGTTTGTGTGATAATGTGTTAGTGTGGTAATGTGTTAGTGTTAGTGTGGTAATGTATTAGTGTTAGTGTGGTAATGTGTTAGTGTTAGTGTGGTAATGTGTTAGTGTGGTAATGTATTAGTGTTAGTGTGGTAATGTGTCAGTGTTTGTGTGATAATGTGTTAGTGTGGTAATGTGTTAGTGTTAGTGTGGTAATGTGTTAGTGTGGTAATGTGTTAGTGTGATAATGTGTTAGTGTGATAATGTGTTAGTGTTAGTGTGATAATGTGTTAGTGTTAGTGTGGTAATGTGTTAGTGTTAGTGTGGTAATGTGTTAGTGTGGTAATGTGTTAGTGTTAGTGTGATAATGTGTTAGTGTGGTAATGTGTTAGTGTGATAATGTGTTAGTGTGATAATGTGTTAGTGTGGTAATGTATTATTGTTAGTGTGGTAATGTGTTAGTGTTAGTGTGATAATGTGTTAGTGTGGTAATGTGTTAGTGTGGTAATGTATTATTGTTAGTGTGGTAATGTGTTAGTGTTTGTGTGATAATGTGTTAGTGTGGTAATGTGTTAGTGTTAGTGTGATAATGTATTAGTGTTACTGTGGTAATGTGTTAGTGTTTGTGTGATAATGTGTTAGTGTGGTAATGTGTTAGTGTTAGTGTGGTAATGTGTTAGTGTTAGTGTGGTAATGTGTTAGTGTGGTAATGTGTTAGTGTTAGTGTGGTAATGTGTTAGTGTGATAATGTGTTAGTGTTAGTGTGATAATGTATTAGTGTTAGTGTGGTAATGTGTTAGTGTTAGTGTGGTAATGTGTTAGTGTGGTAATGTGTTAGTGTTAGTGTGGTAATGTGTTAGTGTGGTAATGTGTTAGTGTGATAATGTGTTAGTGTGATAATGTGTTAGTGTTAGTGTGGTAATGTGTTAGTGTGATAATGTGTTAGTGTTAGTGTGGTAATGTGTTAGTGTTAGTGTGGTAATGTGTTAGTGTGGTAATGTGTTAGTGTTAGTGTGATAATGTGTTAGTGTGGTAATGTGTTAGTGTGATAATGTGTTAGTGTGATAATGTGTTAGTGTGGTAATGTATTATTGTTAGTGTGGTAATGTGTTAGTGTTAGTGTGATAATGTGTTAGTGTGATAATGTGTCAGTGTTAGTGTGATAATGTGTTAGTGTGATAATGTGTCAGTGTTAGTGTGATAATGTGTTAGTGTTAGTGTGGTAATGTGTTAGTGTGGTAATGTGTTAGTGTTAGTGTGGTAATGTGTTAGTGAAAGTGTGGTAATGTGTTAGTGTGGTAATGTGTTAGTGTTAGTGTGGTAATGTGTTAGTGTGGTAATGTGTTAGTGTTAGTGTGGTAATGTGTTAGTGAAAGTGTGGTAATGTGTTAGTGTGGTAATGTGTTAGTGTTAGTGTGGTAATGTGTTAGTGTGGTAATGTGTTAGTGTTAGTGTGGTAATGTGTTAGTGTGGTAATGTGTTAGTGTTAGTGTGGTAATGTGTTAGTGAAAGTGTGGTAATGTGTTAGTGTGGTAATGTGTTAGTAAAAGTGTGGTAATGTGTTAGTGTGGTAATGTGTTAGTGAAAGTGTGGAAATGTGTTAGTGTGGTAATGTGTTAGTGAAAGTGTGGAAATGTGTTAGTGAAAGTGTGGTAATGTGTTAGTGTGGTAATGTGTTAGTGTTAGTGTGATAATGTGTTAGTGTTAGTGTGGTAATGTGTCAGTGTTAGTGTGGTAATGTGTTAGTGTTAGTGTGGTAATGTGTTAGTGTGGTAATGTGTTAGTGTTAGTGTGGTAATGTGTTAGTGTTGTGTGGTAATGTGTTAGTGTGATAATGTGTTAGTGATAGTGTGGTAATGTGTTAGTGTGATAATGTGTTAGTGTTAGTGTGGTAATGTGTTAGTGTGGTAATGTGTTAGTGTTAGTGTGGTAATGTGTTAGTGTGATAATGTGTTAGTGTGGTAATGTGTTAGTATTAGTGTGATAATGTGTTAGTGTTAGTGTGGTAATGTGTTAGTGTGGTAATGTGTTAGTATTAGTGTGATAATGTGTTAGTCTTAGTGTGGTAATGTGTTAGTGTTAGTGTGGTAATGTGTTAGTGTGATAATGTGTTAGTGTGGTAATGTGTTAGTATTAGTGTGATAATGTGTTAGTGTTAGTGTGGTAATGTGTTAGTGTGGTAATGTGTTAGTATTAGTGTGGTAATGTGTTAGTGTTAGTGTGGTAATATGTTAGTGAAAGTGTGGTAATGTGTTAGTGTTAGTGTGGTAATGTGTTAGTGTGGTAATGTGTTAGTGTTAGTGTGGTAATGTGTTAGTGTGGTAATGTGTTAGTGTTGTGTGGTAATGTGTTAGTGAAAGTGTGGTAATGTGTTAGTGTTAGTGTAGTAATGTGTTAGTGTGGTAATGTGTTAGTGTGGTAATGTGTTAGTGTTAGTGTGGTAATGTTTTAGTGTGATAATGTGTTAGTGTTAGTGTGGTAATGTGTTAGTGTTAGTGTGGTAATGTGTTAGTGTGATAATGTGTTAGTGTTAGTGTGGTAATGTGTTAGTGTGATAATGTGTTAGTGTGATAATGTGTTAGTGTTAGTGCGGTAATGTGTTAGTGTGATAATGTGTTAGTGTGGTAATGTGTTAGTGTTAGTGTGGTAATGTGTTAGTGTGATAATGTGTTAGTGTTAGTGTGGTAATGTGTTAGTGTGGTAATGTGTTAGTGTGATAATGTGTTAGTGTTAGTGCGGTAATGTGTTAGTGTGATAATGTGTTAGTGTTAGTGTGGTAATGTGTTAGTGTGGTAATGTGTTAGTGTGATAATGTGTTAGTGTTAGTGTGGTAATGTGTTAGTGTGATAATGTGTTAGTGTTAGTGTGGTAATGTGTTAGTGTGGTAATGTGTTAGTGTGATAATGTGTTAGTGTTAGTGTGGTAATGTGTCAGTGTTAGTGTGGTAATGTGTTAGTGTTAGTGTGGTAATGTGTTAGTGTGATAATGTGTTAGTGTTAGTGTGGTAATGTGTTAGTGTGATAATGTGTCAGTGTTAGTGTGGTAATGTGTTAGTGTTAGTGTGGTAATGTGTTAGTGTGATAATGTGTTAGTGTTAGTGTGGTAATGTGTTAGTGTGGTAATGTGTTAGTGTGGTAATGTGTTAGTGTTAGTGTGGTAATGTGTTGTGTGGTAATGTGTTAGTGTTAGTGTGGTAATGTGTTAGTGTGGTAATGTGTTAGTGTTAGTGTGGTAATGTGTTAGTGTGGTAATGTGTTAGTGTTAGTGTGGTAATGTGTTAGTGTTAGTGTGGTAATGTGTTAGTGTGGTAATGTGTTAGTGTTGTGTGGTAATGTGTTAGTGTTAGTGTGGTAATGTGTTAGTGTTGTGTGGTAATGTGTTAGTGTGGTAATGTGTTAGTGTTGTGTGGTAATGTGTTAGTGTTAGTGTGGTAATGTGTTAGTGTTAGTGTGGTAATGTGTTAGTGTGGTAATGTGTTAGTGTTAGTGTGGTAATGTGTTAGTGTGGTAATGTGTTAGTGTTAGTGTGGTAATGTGTTAGTGTGGTAATGTGTTAGTGTGGTAATGTGTTAGTGTTGTGTGGTAATGTGTTAGTGTTAGTGTGGTAATGTGTTAGTGTGGTAATGTGTTAGTGTTGTGTGGTAATGTGTTAGTGTTAGTGTGGTAATGTGTTAGTGTGGTAATGTGTTAGTGTTGTGTGGTAATGTGTTAGTGTTAGTGTGGTAATGTGTTAGTGTGGTAATGTGTTAGTGTTAGTGTGGTAATGTGTTAGTGTTGTGTGGTAATGTGTTAGTGTGATAATGTGTTAGTGTTAGTGTGGTAATGTGTTAGTGTGGTAATGTGTTAGTGTTAGTGTGGTAATGTGTTAGTGTGGTAATGTGTTAGTGTTAGTGTGGTAATGTGTTAGTGTTGTGTGGTAATGTGTTAGTGTTAGTGTGGTAATGTGTTAGTGTGGTAATGTGTTAGTGTTAGTGTGGTAATGTGTTAGTGTTGTGTGGTAATGTGTTAGTGTTAGTGTGGTAATGTGTTAGTGTGGTAATGTGTTAGTGTTAGTGTGGTAATGTGTTAGTGTGGTAATGTGTTAGTGTTGTGTGGTAATGTGTTAGTGTTGTGTGGTAATGTGTTAGTGTTAGTGTGGTAATGTGTTAGTGTGGTAATGTGTTAGTGTTAGTGTGGTAATGTGTTAGTGTTAGTGTGGTAATGTGTTAGTGTTGTGTGGTAATGTGTTAGTGTTAGTGTGGTAATGTGTTAGTGTGGTAATGTGTTAGTGTGGTAATGTGTTAGTGTTAGTGTGGTAATGTGTTAGTGTTGTGTGGTAATGTGTTAGTGTTAGTGTGGTAATGTGTTAGTGTGGTAATGTGTTAGTGTGGTAATGTGTTAGTGTTAGTGTGGTAATGTGTTAGTGTTGTGTGGTAATGTGTTAGTGTTAGTGTGGTAATGTGTTAGTGTGGTAATGTGTTAGTGTGGTAATGTGTTAGTGTTAGTGTGGTAATGTGTTAGTGTTAGTGTGGTAATGTGTTAGTGTGGTAATGTGTTAGTGTTAGTGTGGTAATGTGTTAGTGTTGTGTGGTAATGTGTTAGTGTTAGTGTGGTAATGTGTTAGTGTGGTAATGTGTTAGCGTTCTGTCTGTTAGCGTTCTGTCTGTTAGCGTTCTGTATGAAACGCTGTTAACTCGTCCTCCTTTCATCTCTGTTGCTAAGAAACCAGCACAGCTTTTCTGATGATGACGATCAGCTCGTGAACCGAGCGGCTCTGCCGGTCTGAAGCTGCTCTGTTTCTAGCTTAAATCAGAGAGAGCTGAGGCATTTAGCCAGCACTGACTGTGTGTGTGTATACGTGTGTGTGTGTATAAGAGTGTGTATAAGTGTGTGTATGAGTGTGTATGTATGAGTGTGTGTGTATGAGTGTGTATGTATGAGTGTGTATGAGTGTGTGTGTGTAAGTGTGTCTGTATGAGTGTGTGTGTATAAGTGTGTATGTATGAGTGTGTGTGTATGAGTGTATGTATGAGAGTGTGTATGAGTGTGTGTGTAAGTGTGTCTGTATGAGAGTGTGTGTATGAGTGTGTGTGTAAGTGTGTCTGTATGAGTGTGTGTGTATGAGTGTGTGTATGAGAGTGTGTGTATGAGAGTGTGTATGAGAGTGTGTGTATGAGTGTGTGTGTAAGTGTGTCTGTATGAGTGTGTGTGTATGAGTGTGTGTGTGTAAGTGTGTCTGTATGAGAGTGTGTGTATGTGTGTGTGTGTAAGTGTGTCTGTATGAGTGTGTGTATGAGTGTGTGTATGAGAGTGTGTGTATGAGTGTGTGTGTAAGTGTGTCTGTATGAGTGTGTGTGTATGAGAGTGTGTGTATGAGTGTGTGTGTAAGTGTGTGTGTATGAGTGTGTGTGTATGAGAGTGTGTGTATGAGTGTGTGTGTAAGTGTGTCTGTATGAGTGTGTCTGTATGAGTGTGTGTGTATAAGTGTGTCTGTATGAGTGTGTGTGTGTAAGTGTGTCTGTATGAGTGTGTGTGTATGAGTGTGTGTGTATGAGTGTGTGTGTAAGTGTGTGTGTATGAGTGTGTGTGTATGAGTGTGTGTGTAAGTGTGTCTGTATGAGTGTGTCTGTATGAGTGTGTGTGTATAAATGTGTCTGTATGAGTGTGTGTGTGTAAGTGTGTCTGTATGAGTGTGTGTGTATGAGAGTGTGTGTATAAGTGTGTGTATGAGAGTGTGTATGAGAGTGTGTATGAGTGTGTGTGTAAGTGTGTCTGTATGAGTGTGTGTGTATGAGTGTGTGTGTGTGTAAGTGTGTCTGTATGAGAGTGTGTGTATGAGTGTGTGTGTAAGTGTGTCTGTATGAGTGTGTGTATGAGTGTGTGTATGAGAGTGTGTGTATGAGTGTGTGTGTAAGTGTGTCTGTATGAGTGTGTGTGTATGAGTGTGTGTATGAGTGTGTGTGTAAGTGTGTGTGTATGAGTGTGTGTGTATGAGTGTGTGTGTATGAGAGTGTGTGTATGAGTGTGTGTGTGAGTGTGTCTGTATGAGTGTGTCTGTATGAGTGTGTGTATAAGTGTGTCTGTATGAGTGTGTGTGTGTAAGTGTGTCTGTCTCTACTCACACCCTGACGTTGTACTGACTCTCTACCCACACTCTGACATTGTACTGACATTGTACTGACTCTCTACTCACACCCTGACGTTGTACTGACTCTCTACCCACACTCTGACATTGTACTGACATTGTACTGACTCTCTACTCACACCCTGACATTGTACTGACTCTCTACTCACACCCTGACGTTGTACTGACGTTGTACTGACTCTCTACTCACACCCTGACATTGTACTGACTCTCTACTCACACCCTGACATTGTACTGACGTTGTACTGACTCTCTACTCACACCCTGACGTTGTACTGACTCTCTACTCACACCCTGACATTGTATTGACGTTGTACTGACTCTCTACTCACACCCTGACATTGTACTGACTCTCTACTCACACCCTGACATTGTACTGACGTTGTACTGACTCTCTACTCACACCCTGACGTTGTACTGACTCTCTATTCACACCCTGACGTTGTACTGACTCTCTACTTGCACCCTGACATTGTACTGACGTTGTACTGACTCTCTACTCACACCCTGACATTGTACTGACATTGTACTGACTCTACTCACACCCTGACATTGTACTGGCATTATACTGACTCTCTACTCACACCCTGACATTGTACTAACTATTTACTCACACTCTGACATTGTACTGACGTTGTACTGACTCTCTACTCACACCCTGACGTTGTACTGACGTTGTACTGACTTCTCTACTCACACCCTGACGTTGTACTATTTACTCACACTCTGACATTGTACTGACTCTCTACTCACACCCTGATGTTGTACTAACACTTTACTCACACCCTGACATTGTACTGACTCTCTACTCACACCCTGACATTGTACTGACGTTGTACTGACTCTCTACTCACACCCTGACATTGTACTGACTCTCTACTCACACCCTGACATTGTACTGACTCTCTACTCACACCCTGACGTTGTACTGACTCTCTACTCATACCCTGACATTGTACTGACGTTGTACTGACTCTCTACTCACACCCTGACATTGTACTGACTCTCTACTTACACCCTGACATTGTACTGACTCTCTACTCATACCCTGACATTGTACTGACGTTGTACTGACTCTCTACTCACACCCTGATGTTGTACTGACGTTGTACTGACTCTCTACTCACACCCTGACATTGTACTGACATTGTACTGACTCTCTACTCACACTTTACTGTACTGACTTTTTACTCGATTTGATTTGATAGAACTCTTTTGTGCAGAGTGTTCTGACATTGTTCTGACGTTGTTCTGATGTTGTGTGCCTGCAGGTGTTGGGTTCCCTACTCTACGTGAGCGTTTTGGGGAGGAGTTTTTTGGCCTGTGTTTGGAGGAGAACGAGAGGGTTCTGCGTTCTCTGGGTGGGAACCTGCAGGATTTCTTTAATGGCTTCGATGCCCTGTTGGAGCACGCTCGGACCTCGTACGGCCGCCGGGCATCATCGGAGTCGCCCTCGTTCCTGTGCAAAGACGCCCGTGGTGGGGGAGAGGAGGACGAGGAGGAGGAGGGGGAGGAAGGCAAAAGAACTCTCCTTCTACACTGCTTCAACCCCGACCCCACGGTGGGCGTGGCCATGCCGGGCCTGATCCGGGCGGCTGCTCACCGGATTTACCAAACGGAGGTCCAGGTGGAGGAGACCGATCCCACTTGGCTCTATGTGACTAACGAGGACGGAGAGCTGTCTGCAAACTCCACCCCCTCTTCGTCTCCATCTCCGCCCACGTCCTCGCCCCCGGCCTGCCTGTCCTTTATCATAAGAGAGATTCGGACGTCCTCGTCGTGCTCCTCTTCCTCACGGCAGCTATCACGCTCACCTTCGGACCTTCGGATCAGCCTCAGCACCTTCTGCAGGGCGTGTCCGTTCCACCTGGTCATCGGCCCCAGCATGGAGGTGCTGCAGGTGGGGGAGGGGCTGAGGCAGGTGGGGGAGGGGCTTAGGAAGCCACACAGGACACTAAGTTTCAGCGACAGCTTCCAGCTGGTCTCTCCCAGGATTCCTTGCTCTTTCCAGAACATTCTGCTGCGACTGGCCACGCCGTTCACCATCCGCACCCGGCCCGACTCATCCATGCTGGACAGCAAGGAGAAGGTGGGGTCACCTGTGTGTGTGTGTGTGTGTGTGTTACAGGTTTTTTACAGCCAGTTTAGTCATTCCCACACAAAGCGCTGTTCTAGATCTAGAGCTTATCTAGAACAGAACCAGGAAAACAGAGTGACATGTCAGGTTCCCCGGGTTCCCCTGAGGCTCAGAGCAGAGAAGGTACCAGAGTGGAATGCTGTCCTCCGGAACGTTGCGGTGAAGGGGACGGATTGGGGGCGTGGCTTCCTCGGGTTGGCTTTATATTTAGCTTCAGGATTAGCGAGACGTCCTTTCTGCGCACTCTTAGATCCTCAGGAGGATGAAGCATGTTCTCCGCGCTGCGGAACCGACTGGCCGCGCTGACCGCTGACGCCGGCGCAGACAACCGCCGCCGACAAATGGAACAAATCCACAGGATTAGTTTGTTAATCTGAGAAGATTATTGTGAAATGCTTGGAGAGAGATGGAGCTTATGTTCCGATATGTTTCTGCCCATAGAGGGACTTCAGAACACACACACACACACACACACACACACTCTCTCACACACTCTCACACACACACAGAGCTGCCAGAGTGTGGAACAGCTGGGCCGCTCGCCATTCCACCAAATACAAATGAGGAAAAACATGAATTATAGAGTTTGGTGTAGAACAGCGGATCAGCAGAACCGCAGACAGGCTGTGAGTGTGTGTGTGTGTGTGTGTGTGTGTGTGTGTGTGTGTGTGTAGAAACACACACACACAGGCTGCCAAAAAGACCGGTACATACAATCTGCACATTTTCCACTAAAGTGATCTTTTTACATTGTACGTTCTAGAGCTTATCTAGAACATCTATATCACATTAGTTTATCTAGACCACAGCCTGTATTTACAATTTGATTATCTAGAGTAAATCTTAATTTTACTCCCAGTTTATCTAGAACAATTCTGCATTCATAGTCAGACTGTCTAGAACCAGCTTGACCGTGAATGCAGACTGGTTCTAGATAAACTTCTACTACATGTAGAATTAATCTGCATTTATTATTACTATCTAGAACACAGCCTTTATTCCTCATGAATCCTAAGTCCTAGCCTACATTTACCATTATTTGATCTAGAACACAACCTGGATTTTCCATTACTTTATCTAGAGCTCGCATGTCTAACACGGGTTTCCACTGGTTTATCTAGGACCCCTAAGCACTCACAATCTCATTATGTAGAAAACCGTGAATCTGTAAATCTAGATCCAAAGCACATTCTAGTTTATTAAGACTGTACTTACATTTTAGAACGCTTTATCTAGAACACAAAAGTTTCTTTGGGTTTGTTTAGAACCACCACACACTCACTATCACCACATCTCCTAACATGTTTATGTGGAACCACCCTGCGCTCACCATCACTTTATCTACACGATCTAGATCCCCGTCATCTGAACCTTGCCTAGCACTGTGTTGCCATGCAGTTGCAGCTGAGTTATCTAGAACCTGACAGAATGGGCGATCAGAGGGTGAACAGTTGCTCGGTGGCTGAGGCGCTTCCTGAATCGATGGCGGTGCCGCCGTGGTTCTGATAACTCGGATCGCACAACGTTCAGCAGAACAGCAGACAGAGGCTCTGTTGCCATGGTGATGCTCCTGCTATCACAGCAATTAAAGCGTCATTTTCCACGGCAGCCGTTTTTGGAGAACCAGCTCTGCTCTGCTGGGATGTGTGTGTGTGTGTGTGTGTGTGTGTGTGTGTTGATCCTGAGTCAGCGGTGTCAGACACACACTCCAGACGGGACCCCAAACCGTCAGTGACCGAGGTCCTAGTGCTGTCAATCACAGGCCCCACTGGTGTTTGATGTGAGCTGAGCCAATCACGTTCACCCGTCTGCTGTTCCAGCGAGAGCCGATCCAGAACAGGAATTCTCACGGTTCTCGATTTCTGTTAAACAGGTAGAATGTTCTGGATACAGGCTCGGAGAACTTAGACAGATAGACTTACACAACTCTCTCTCTCTCTCTCTCTCTCTCTCTCTCTCTGTCTCTCCCCCCCCCTGTCTCTCTCTCTCTGTCCCTCTCCCCCCCCCCCTCTCTCTCTCTCTCTCTCTGTCTCTCTGGTAACCGTGGTGATTGTGACTCAGGGTGTCTGACGTGTCGCTCGCAGGTAAAGTCTGACTTGTCGGAAAAACGATGACAGCAGAAAGAAATCATCACTTTGTTTTTCTGCTACGTGGCTAATGTGTGTGTGTGTGTGTGTAAGAACTGTAAAGCACAGTGGAAAATAGAAGAGAGGTCACACACACCGGCAGTGTGTGTGTGTGTGTGTGTGTGTGGCAGTAATGCTGTGGTTTGAATGTGTTGAAGTGTGAATAATGTGCTGAAGTACATCTATAAACATGGTGGAGGTCAGATCAGCTCGGAGTGACCAAACTACTCTTACACTGTGACAGGGTGTATGTCCATCACAGCTCATAATCACATCTCATCACAGCTTATCATCACAGCCAATCATCACATCTCATCATCACAGTCCATCATCACAGCCCATCATCACATCTCATCACAGCCCATCAGCCCATCTCATCACAGCTTATCACAGCCCATCATCACATCTCATTATCACAGCCCATCATCACATCTCATCACAGCTTACCATCACAGCTAATCATCACATCTCATCATCACAGTCCATCATCACAGCCCATCATCACATCTCATCACAGCCCATCATCCCATCTCATCACAGCTTACCATCACAGCTAATCATCACATCTCATCATCACAGCCCATCATCACATCTCATCACAGCCCATCATCACATCTCATCACAGCTTATCATCACAGCCCATCATCACATCTCATCACAGCCCATCATCACATCTCATCACAGCTTATCATCACAGCACATCATCACAGCCCATCATCACATCTCATCACAGCCCATCATCACGTCTCATCACAGCTTATCATCACAGCCCATCATCACAGCACATCATCACAGCCCATCATCACATCTCATCACAGCCCATCATCACGTCTCATCACAGCTTATCATCACAGCCCATCATCACATCTCATCACAGCCCATCATCACATGTGTGTGTGATAGGTGGTTGTATTCCTTATGCAGTACTAATACTCCATTATTGACTGTGTGTGTGTGTGTGTGTGATATGTGGTTGTATTCCTTATGCAGTACTAATACTCCATTATTGACTGTGTGTGTGTGTGTGTGTGTGTGATAGGTGGTTGTATTCCTTATGCAGTACTAATACTCCATTATTGACTGTGTGTGTGTGTGTGTGTGTGTGTGTGTGTGTGTGATAGGTGGTTGTATTCCTTATGCAGTACTAATACTCCATTATTGACTGTGTGTGTGTGTGTGTGTGTGTGTGTGTGTGATAGGTGGTTGTATTCCTTATGCAGTACTAATACTCCATTATTGACTGTGTGTGTGTGTGTGTGTGTGTGTGTGATAGGTGGTTGTATTCCTTATGCAGTACTAATACTCCATTATTGACTGTGTGTGTGTGTGTGTGTGTGTGTGTGATATGTGGTTGTATTCCTTATGCAGTACTAATACTCCATTATTGACTGTGTGTGTGTGTGTGTGTGTGTGTGAGATAGGTGGTTGTATTCCTTATGCAGTACTAATACTCCATTATTGACTGTGTGTGTGTGTGTGTGTGTGTGATAGGTGGTTGTATTCCTTATGCAGTACTAATACTCCATTATTGACTGTGTGTGTGTGTGTGTGTGTGTGATAGGTGGTTGTATTCCTTTATGCAGTACTAATACTCCATTATTGACTGTGTGTGTGTGTGTGTGTGTGTGTATGTGTGTGTGATAGGTGGTTGTATTCCTTATGCAGTACTAATACTCCATTATTGACTGTGTGTGTGTGTGTGTGTGTGTGTGTGTGTGTGTGTGATAGGTGGTTGTATTCCTTATGCAGTACTAATACTCCATTATTGACTGTGTGTGTGTGTGTGTGTGTGTGTGTGTGTGTGATAGGTGGTTGTATTCCTTATGCAGTACTAATACTCCATTATTGACTGTGTGTGTGTGTGTGTGTGTGTGTGTGTGTGTGATAGGTGGTTGTATTCCTTATGCAGTACTAATACTCCATTATTGACTGTGTGTGTGTGTGTGTGTGTGTGTGTGTGTGTGTGATAGGTGGTTGTATTCCTTATGCAGTACTAATACTCCATTATTGACTGTGTGTGTGTGTGTGTGTGTGTGTGTGTGTGTGTGTGTGTGATAGGTGGTTGTATTCCTTTATGCAGTACTAATACTCCATTATTGACTGTGTGTGTGTGTGTGTGTGTATGTGTGTGTGATAGGTGGTTGTATTCCTTATGCAGTACTAATACTCCATTATTGACTGTGTGTGTGTGTGTGTGTGTGTGTGATAGGTGGTTGTATTCCTTATGCAGTACTAATACTCATTATTGACTGTGTGTGTGTGTGTGTGTGTGTGTGTGATAGGTGGTTGTATTCCTTATGCAGTACTAATACTCCATTATTGACTGTGTGTGTGTGTGTGTGTGTGTGTGATAGGTGGTTGTATTCCTTATGCAGTACTAATACTCCATTATTGACTGTGTGTGTGTGTGTGTGTGTGTGTGATAGGTGGTTGTATTCCTTATGCAGTACTAATACTCCATTATTGACTGTGTGTGTGTGTGTGTGTGTGTGTGTGTATGTGTGTGTGATAGGTGGTTGTATTCCTTATGCAGTACTAATACTCCATTATTGACTGTGTGTGTGTGTGTGTGTGTATGTGTGTGTGATAGGTGGTTGTATTCCTTATGCAGTACAAATACTCCATTATTGACTGTGTGTGTGTGTGTGTGTGTGTGATAGGTGGTTGTATTCCTTATGCAGTACTAATACTCCATTATTGACTGTGTGTGTGTGTGTGTGTGTGTGTGTGATAGGTGGTTGTATTCCTTATGCAGTACTAATACTCCATTATTGACTGTGTGTGTGTGTGTGTGTGTATGTGTGTGTGATAGGTGGTTGTATTCCTTATGCAGTACTAATACTCCATTATTGACTGTGTGTGTGTGTGTGTGTGTGTGTGTGTGATAGGTGGTTGTATTCCTTATGCAGTACTAATACTTCATTATTGACTGTGTGTGTGTGTGTGTGTGTGTGTGATATGTGGTTGTATTCCTTATGCAGTACTAATACTCCATTATTGACTGTGTGTGTGTGTGTGTGTGTGTGTGTGTGTGTGTGTGTGTGATAGGTGGTTGTATTCCTTATGCAGTACTAATACTCCATTATTGACTGTGTGTGTGTGTGTGTGTGTGTGATAGGTGGTTGTATTCCTTATGCAGTACTAATACTCCATTATTGACTGTGTGTGTGTGTGTGTGTGTGTGATAGGTGGTTGTATTCCTTATGCAGTACTAATACTCCATTATTGACTGTGTGTGTGTGTGTGTGTGTATGTGTGTGTGATAGGTGGTTGTATTCCTTATGCAGTACTAATACTCCATTATTGACTGTGTGTGTGTGTGTGTGTGTGTGATAGGTGGTTGTATTCCTTATGCAGTACTAATACTCCATTATTGACTGTGTGTGTGTGTGTGTGTGTGTGTGATAGGTGGTTGTATTCCTTATGCAGTACTAATACTCCATTATTGACTGTGTGTGTGTGTGTGTGTGTGTGTGTGTGTGATAGGTGGTTGTATTCCTTATGCAGTACTAATACTCCATTATTGACTGTGTGTGTGTGTGTGTGTGTGTGATAGGTGGTTGTATTCCTTATGCAGTACTAATACTCCATTATTGACTGTGTGTGTGTGTGTGTGTGTGTGTGATAGGTGGTTGTATTCCTTATGCAGTACTAATACTCCATTATTGACTGTGTGTGTGTGTGTGTGTGTGTGTGATAGGTGGTTGTATTCCTTATGCAGTACTAATACTCCATTATTGACTGTGTGTGTGTGTGTGTGTGTGTGTGTGTGATAGGTGGTTGTATTCCTTATGCAGTACTAATACTCCATTATTGACTGTGTGTGTGTGTGTGTGTGTGTGATAGGTGGTTGTATTCCTTATGCAGTACTAATACTCCATTATTGACTGTGTGTGTGTGTGTGTGTGTGTGTGATAGGTGGTTGTATTCCTTATGCAGTACTAATACTCCATTATTGACTGTGTGTGTGTGTGTGTGTGTGTGTGTGTGTGATAGGTGGTTGTATTCCTTATGCAGTACTAATACTCCATTATTGACTGTGTGTGTGTGTGTGTGTGTGTGTGATAGGTGGTTGTATTCCTTATGCAGTACTAATACTCCATTATTGACTGTGTGTGTGTGTGTGTGTGTGTGTGTGTGATAGGTGGTTGTATTCCTTATGCAGTACTAATACTCCATTATTGACTGTGTGTGTGTGTGTGTGTGTGTGTGTGTGTGATAGGTGGTTGTATTCCTTATGCAGTACTAATACTCCATTATTGACTGTGTGTGTGTGTGTGTGTGTGTGATAGGTGGTTGTATTCCTTATGCAGTACTAATACTCCATTATTGACTGTGTGTGTGTGTGTGTGTGTGTGTGTGTGTGATAGGTGGTTGTATTCCTTATGCAGTACAAATACTCCATTATTGACTGTGTGTGTGTGTGTGTGTGTGTGTGATAGGTGGTTGTATTCCTTATGCAGTACTAATACTCCATTATTGACTGTGTGTGTGTGTGTGTGTGTGTGTGTGTGTGTGTGTGATAGGTGGTTGTATTCCTTATGCAGTACAAATACTCCATTATTGACTGTGTGTGTGTGTGTGTGTGTGTGTGTGTGATAGGTGGTTGTATTCCTTATGCAGTACTAATACTCCATTATTGACTGTGTGTGTGTGTGTATGTGTGTGTGATAGGTGGTTGTATTCCTTATGCAGTACTAATACTCCATTATTGACTGTGTGTGTGTGTGTGTGTGTGTGTGTGTGTGATAGGTGGTTGTATTCCTTATGCAGTACTAATACTCCATTATTGACTGTGTGTGTGTGTGTGTGTGTGTGTGTGTGTGTGATAGGTGGTTGTATTCCTTATGCAGTACTAATACTCCATTATTGACTGTGTGTGTGTGTGTGTGTGTGTGTGTGTGTGTGATAGGTGGTTGTATTCCTTATGCAGTACTAATACTCCATTATTGACTGTGTGTGTGTGTGTGTGTGTGATAGGTGGTTGTATTCCTTATGCAGTACTAATACTCCATTATTGACTGTGTGTGTGTGTGTGTGTGTGTGTGATAGGTGGTTGTATTCCTTATGCAGTACTAATACTCCATTATTGACTGTGTGTGTGTGTGTGTGTGTGTGATAGGTGGTTGTATTCCTTATGCAGTACTAATACTCCATTATTGACTGTGTGTGTGTGTGTGTGTGTATGTGTGTGTGATAGGTGGTTGTATTCCTTATGCAGTACAAATACTCCATTATTGACTGTGTGTGTGTGTGTGTGTGTGTGTGTGTGTGTGATAGGTGGTTGTATTCCTTATGCAGTACTAATACTCCATTATTGACTGTGTGTGTGTGTGTGTGTGTGTGTGTGTGTGTGTGATAGGTGGTTGTATTCCTTATGCAGTACTAATACTCCATTATTGACTGTGTGTGTGTGTGTGTGTGTGTGTGTGTGATAGGTGGTTGTATTCCTTATGCAGTACTAATACTCCATTATTGACTGTGTGTGTGTGTGTGTGTGTGTGTGTGTGTGATAGGTGGTTGTATTCCTTATGCAGTACTAATACTCCATTATTGACTGTGTGTGTGTGTGTGTGTGTGTGTGTTGTGTGTGTGATAGGTGGTTGTATTCCTTATGCAGTACTAATACTCCATTATTGACTGTGTGTGTGTGTGTGTGTGTGTGTGTGTGTGATAGGTGGTTGTATTCCTTATGCAGTACTAATACTCCATTATTGACTGTGTGTGTGTGTGTGTGTGTGTGATAGGTGGTTGTATTCCTTATGCAGTACTAATACTCCATTATTGACTGTGTGTGTGTGTGTGTGTGTGATAGGTGGTTGTATTCCTTATGCAGTACTAATACTCCATTATTGACTGTGTGTGTGTGTGTGTGTGTGTGGTGTGATAGGTGGTTGTATTCCTTATGCAGTACTAATACTCCATTATTGACTGTGTGTGTGTGTGTGTGTGTTGTGTGTGTGTGATAGGTGGTTGTATTCCTTATGCAGTACTAATACTCCATTATTGACTGTGTGTGTGTGTGTGTGTGTGTGTGTGATAGGTGGTTGTATTCCTTATGCAGTACTAATACTCCATTATTGACTGTGTGTGTGTGTGTGTGTGTGTGTGTGTGTGTGTGATAGGTGGTTGTATTCCTTATGCAGTACTAATACTCCATTATTGACTGTGTGTGTGTGTGTGTGTGTGTGTGATAGGTGGTTGTATTCCTTATGCAGTACTAATACTCCATTATTGACTGTGTGTGTGTGTGTGTGTGTGTGTGTGTGATAGGTGGTTGTATTCCTTATGCAGTACTAATACTCCATTATTGACTGTGTGTGTGTGTGTGTGTGTGTGTGTGTGTGTGTGTGATAGGTGGTTGTATTCCTTATGCAGTACTAATACTCCATTATTGACTGTGTGTGTGTGTGTGGTCGTGTGTGTGTGTGTGTGTGATAGGTGGTTGTATTCCTTATGCAGTACTAATACTTCATTATTGACTGTGTGTGTGTGTGTGTGTGTGTGTGTGATATGTGGTTGTATTACTTATGCAGTACTAATACTCCATTATTGACTGTGTGTGTGTGTGTGTTGTGTGTGTGTGTGTGTGTGTGATAGGTGGTTGTATTCCTTATGCAGTACTAATACTCCATTATTGACTGTGTGTGTGTGTGTGTGTGTGTGTGTGTGTGTGATAGGTGGTTGTATTCCTTATGCAGTACTAATACTCCATTATTGACTGTGTGTGTGTGTGTGTGTGTGTGTGTGTGATAGGTGGTTGTATTCCTTATGCAGTACTAATACTCCATTATTGACTGTGTGTGTGTGTGTGTGTGTGTGTGTGTGTGATAGGTGGTTGTATTCCTTATGCAGTACTAATACTCCATTATTGACTGTGTGTGTGA
>NW_027326706.1:2500-5000 GCF_030463535.1 Salminus brasiliensis
TCTTCTCTAAATATACTTACATGTATAATGTGTCCAGGTCTCTCTCACACTCACACACTCACACACACACACACACACACACACTGTCAGTCTCATGGTATCAGAGGAGGTGGGAGGAAGCAGGTGCTGTGTGTTAATCTTAAGTGTTTTGGATTAGTGGGCTGATTAAGGGAAATCTCTCTGTACTGGTGGACAGAATCAGACGCTCAGGGGGTGTAAATGACTGACCTGGCTCAGGTTCGAGCACCGGGTTATGGATGAC
The DNA here is from genome assembly GCF_030463535.1 of Salminus brasiliensis. Classification (NCBI taxonomy): domain Eukaryota; kingdom Metazoa; phylum Chordata; class Actinopteri; order Characiformes; family Bryconidae; genus Salminus; species Salminus brasiliensis. The sequence goes on from NW_027326706.1 coordinate 2,763, forward strand.
AGGGTTGTGGGTTCGATACCTGGGTTTTAGCCTCCCTACTTCCCAGTTGCTGCAGCGATGGCTGCCCACTGCTCAGGGCACGTGTGTGTGTCCACTGCACAGGGGGATCTGTGTCCAGCAGATGGTGAGTACGGGTGTTCGACCGTTCGACTGATCTACAGAATGTCTGCACTAGGGAACTGCTGAACAGGCGGCCCAGAGGACCGCCAGCAGAGTGGGTCTCCCTGCGGCAGACTGGAGGCTCACTAGAGGAGAGAGAGCTGAACACCGGCCCGTGTGGTCAGCCCCGCTAGGGGTCTAGAAGTGAGCAGGTTCTAGTTTAGTTCTGTTGTGTGAACGACATCATTTCGCCCTCACTGCCTTTTAAGTTTTATCTGTTTCCTCTTCGCAGCCGCGGCGAAGCGCCGGTAATGCCCTACACCTCCAACCCCAGCAAAGTCCACTCAAAGTCCACTCAAAGTCCACTCCACTCACTTTATTAAAGATTAAACCTCCTAATAAAAAGAAATCAATAAAAAAGCACTGCAGTCAGGCCCACCCCCTACACCACCCCGTAACACCTGACTGTGAGGACCACTGTGCTCATCCGGAACGTCTCTCCTGTAATTCAGCTTTACCAGCTGGCATGGGGTTAATTCATCTGTTTACTATAATATGTATTGATTATTACATAAAGACTGATAGAACTGATCAGTGGTCTTCAGAACCAGCCCTGAGGACATTCACTTCCACCACACTCTGGCTTTATTAGCCAGTGAAGAGAAGGTCTATAAACTGGTGTGTTAATGGTTAACTGGTAGAATTGGTCTGGGATTGACTCAGCATGGGAAGGACAGTCTGTTAGAAACCGGTCAGTCTACTGTAGAATTAAGGTGGAGGTGGAGGGGGTCTGCAGACTGTCTGTGTAAAATATGCAGTTTGTTGTATAGTATAAATATGTACAGAGAATTACCGGTCTACAGCATGTAGAGGAATCCGGCCAGCGGAGGGCGCTGTAGTGCTGTGTGTACTGCGCATGCTCCCTGTTTTATAACCAGAAGCAGTGCTCAGTTCAGTCTTCTTCAGGGGTTTTGGGTGGTTTACAGGTCTGTGCTCATGGCCGAGGACATACTGCTGTACTGGGGCTCCGGCTCTCCACCCTGCTGGAGGGTGATGATCGCCCTGGAGGAGAAGAAGCTGCAGGGATACAAGAGCAAACTTCTCTCCTTCGACAAACAGGAGCACAAGAGTAAGGAGGTGCTGGAGCTGAACCCCAGGGGTCAGGTGAGGACCGCTGAACACTGCTGCTCTCACTGTTCCTGCATTAATCAGGTTAGAGAGCACATATGAAACGAAATACGAAATAAAGGGAGTCGATTCTTTGATTCTACGCGTTTAGGACTGGAGAGTCGACTCCACAGCTTTGAACTGATCAGCGCTCAGACTGCCTGCTCGAGAAACGCCTCCCTCCTGAACACACACAGCTCTTCTCCTAGCATTTCACTAAACACCGAGCTGAGCACGAAGAGAGGAGTTAAAACTTTCTCACAATCAGAAAACATGAATCATTAACGGTGGAGAACCTGGTGTTCTCGCTAACTCGGCTCATTTAGCTAGCACTACAGTTCACTGCTCAGATGAATCATAAACTGATAATTTGACTCATTCCGTTATAAACACGTCTCTACAGCAGTGTTCGGAGAGTTAGCGGAGTCGACTCTGAACTGAACTAGTGCTCTGTTTGTGGTTATTCTACTGTTCAGTTGTTTGGAACCGACTCTTGGAATCGGTTCGGTGTGAATCTGAGCTTCACTGTAGAGAAACTGACCCACTCTGATCTCTCTACAGTGGAGGTGAATAGGACTAGGCGTCGGTCGCCATGACTACAACACACATACAGCCCATAATTTATCTCCTATCCAAACCCACCAGTGCAGCTACACGTGCCTGTGATTAGCTAATTAGCTGCCTAGCTAACTTCTTATCCTGTATTTTAGCTGCCCACCTTCAAGCATGGAGACACCGTGGTGAACGAGTCCATCGCTGCCTGCCTGTACCTGGAGGTGAGGAGGACCGCACCTCTCCTAATGATCCATATTCCTGTACAGTTATAGCTACATTATAGCACTTCATTTCTACATCTATAGATATGTATATGTATAATTCCACATTCTGTTACAGATTATTAATGTTTTAACTGGTATTACAGGACGTATCACAATACCTACATTTAGAGTTATTAATATTCACCCTAATGAG
>NW_027326706.1:10000-67500 GCF_030463535.1 Salminus brasiliensis
TTTTGCTTCAGGATGCTGATCATTATCATCATCATCATCAAAGTTACGTTGTGGTGAGACTTGTGACATTGTTTGGAAATGTCTCCCAGGTTCTAGATACTAAGCTGATGAAGGACAGTTGGGTTATTTGGAAGTCAAACTACATTTCACTGTAATCTCGTGTTTAAGCAGAGGGCGTCTGTAAAGTCTGTAAAGTCTGAAGCTCGGCTGGGAGAGACTGGGTTTACTGGAACCTCTGTGTTCTTCAGGTGAGCTTTTCAGATGTTTGAGGTTACAGTGGAACTGTACTTTACTCTTCTTCTTGTGTTGGTACCACTGTGTTGTACGTTCTGTCTGTCTGCTCTGTGTTGGTCAGTCTGTCTGTCTGCACTGTGGTGGTCAGTCTGTCTGCTCCGTGTTGGTCTGTCTGTCTGCACTGTGGTGTTCTGTCTGGTTGGTCTGTCTGCTCTATGTTGGTCTGGTCTGTCTGTGCTCTGTGTTGGTCGGTCTGTCTGTCTGCTCTGTGTTGGTCGGTCTGTCTGTCTGCACTGTGGTGGTCGGTCTGTCTGTCTGCTCTGTGTTGGTCGGTCTGTCTGTCTGCACTGTGGTGGTCTGTCTGTCTGCTCCGTGTTGGTCTGTCTGTCTGCACTGTGGTGTTCTGTCTGGTCTGTCTGTCTGCTCTATGTTGGTCTGGTCTGTCTGTCTGCACTGTGGTGGTCAGTCTGTCTGCACTGTGGTGTTCTGTCTGGTTGGTCTGTCTGCTCTGTGTTGGTCTGGTCTGTCTGTCTGCTCTGTGTTGGTCGGTCGGTCTGTCTGCACTGTGGTGGTCGGTCTGTCTGCACTGTGGTGGTCGGTCTGTCTGTCTGCACTATGGTGGTCTGTCTGTCTTTCTGCACTGTGGTGTTCTGTCTGTCTGTCTGCACTGTGGTGTTCTGTCTGTCTGCTCTGTGTTGGTCTGTCTGTCTGTCTGCTCTGTGTTGGTCGGTCTGTCTGTCTGTCTGCACTGTGGTGGTCTGTCTGTCTGCTCCGTGTTGGTCTGTCTGTCTGCACTGTGGTGTTCTGTCTGGTTGGTCTGTCTGCTCTATGTTGGTCTGGTCTGTCTGTCTGCACTGTGGTGTTCTGTCTGGTCTGTCTGTCTGCTCTATGTTGGTCTGGTCTGTCTGTCTGCTCTGTGTTGGTCGGTCGGTCTGTCTGCACTGTGGTGGTCGGTCTGTCTGCACTGTGGTGTTCGGTCTGTCTGTCTGCACTATGGTGGTCTGTCTGTCTGTCTGCACTGTGGTGTTCTGTCTGTCTGTCTGCACTGTGGTGTTCTGTCTGTCTGCTCTGTGTTGGTCTGTCTGTCTGCTCTGTGTTGGTCTGTCTGTCTGCACTGTGGTGTTCTGTCTGTCTGCACTGTGTCGGTCGGTCTGTCTGCACTGTGTCGGTCGGTCTGTCTGCTCTGTGTCGGTCGGTCTGTCTGTCTGCTCTGTGTTGGTCGGTCTGTCTGTCTGCTCTGTGTTGGTCGGTCTGTCTGCACTGTGGTGTTCTGTCTGTCTGCTCTGTGTTGGTCGGTCTGTCTGTCTGCTCTGTGTCGGTCGGTCTGTCTGTCTGCTCTGTGTCGGTCGGTCTGTCTGCTCTGTGTCGGTCGGTCTGTCTGCACTGTGTCGGTCGGTCTGTCTGCACTGTGGTGGTCGGTCTGTCTGCACTGTGGTGGTCGGTCTGTCTGCACTGTGGTGTTCGGTCTGTCTGTCTGCACTATGGTGGTCTGTCTGTCTGTCTGCACTATGGTGGTCTGTCTGTCTGTCTGCACTGTGGTGTTCTGTCTGTCTGTCTGCTCTGTGTTGGTCGGTCTGTCTGCACTGTGGTGTTCTGTCTGTCTGCTCTGTGTTGGTCGGTCTGTCTGTCTGCTCTGTGTTGGTCGGTCTGTCTGTCTGCTCTGTGTTGGTCGGTCTGTCTGCACTGTGGTGTTCTGTCTGTCTGCACTGTGTTGGTCGGTCTGTCTGCACTGTGTCGGTCTGTCTGTCTGCTCTGTGTTGGTCGGTCTGTCTGTCTGCACTGTGTCGGTCTGTCTGTCTGCTCTGTGTCGGTCGGTCTGTCTGCACTGTGTCGGTCGGTCTGGTGTTGTGTGTTGTTGGTTCTGGAGGAACGCTGTTTGGCGTCACTGTGAACTCACTGTGAATGTAGCTGAAATGACAATAAAGCCTGTTGAGTTGATCTGGTCAGCTGTTCCACTTGTGAATGGTGCAGTGGACAGTGAAACGGCTGATTTCTAACTGTTCTGAGAAACTCCTCTGCATCTGCACCCTTCTTTCTAACCCGCTTCACCAGAAAACAGATCTTTTAGTTTTTATGGTTTCTAACAGTACGCCTAGCCAAACAGCATATTTCTGTTAATACACACAGAGTACTAAATATTACCTTGATATGAAACCAGTTTTAATATAAAAAGTTAAAATGAAGAAATGAATCAAATGTGAGGTGATTTTAAAAAGTGTTATTTACTAAATAATCCAAATGTTCTCAATATATCATGTTTTCGACCCACCACCTCCTGTGTGTTTGGCTAAGCTGGTTTTCCATGCTAACTAAAGTCATTAGGATTTGGAGGTAAGTCAGGCTACAGAAGGGTTTTCTCTGATGTGATCTGGGTAGCTAGCTCCAGTACCATGTGTTGAGGTGTTTGAACACTCTGTATTCTTTGTGGCGTCGGATGTGGTCACAGATTCGACAGGCGTGCTCTAAACCAAAGTCTGAATTCTTCGCAACAAAGTGCTTCCTCCAGGTGAAGTACTGCTCATACATCTCCTGGTTCTGGTCCAGAAGTTTGAGATGTTCTGCCAGTTCTTTAGCTGTTTTGAAGTCATTCACATGGATGAAGGAATCTGCTGGAATTAACTCCTCGTAGTTCTCCCTGGGAGGACCGAGAACCACAGGAACCGTCCCATACATCAGTGGGTTGAAGAGCTTCTCTGTGATGTAGTCTTTATGGACGGAGTTCTCAAACGCTAGGTAGAACTTGCAGCTGGATAGTGTCTTAAAATAATCCCAGTAACTGAGGTTCCTGCTGAAGTGTCCACCGTAAGTGTCTACTTTGATATATTTGTATAATTCCTGAAAGTATTTCACTCTCCAGAAGTTCTCTTTCCAGTTGTTAACGATCCAGCAGACTAATTTATCCTTCTCTGGGAGGTTAAAGGCTTTCTCATCATTAGATGCCTCAACAATCCTCCCGTAAGGCATCCAAACATCCGAATCTCTGCGATAGTTTGAGGTCAGATTGAATAAATCATCTGGACCACGCAGTCTCAGGGAGTTGGCTGGAGACTCCATGTTCATCCACACCCATTTCTGCCATGGAGGTCGTGGCATTCTCAGCAGGTCGAACAGGTTACTCTGAATTTCTTTGTGGTGGAACATCACACCATGTGCTTCATCATAAAGACCTCGGTCATCTGTTAAATAGCAGCCTGGGATGTTGTACATTGAGCTGCAAGATCTCAGTTTAAACTGGTGTCCAAAAGGCCACGCCCAGATTAATACAATGGTGTCTCTGTCATCTCTTTTGCTCAGATGATCGGCATTTGTTGTTTTTGAGGTTTGTGAAAGGCTAAAGTCCTCCTTCGTCCAGGTGACGTCAGCAACGGAGAGAAGGTACACATAGAAAACCCCTCCTAAACACAGCAGTGCGATGAAGACTGTGAGGACGTGATGAAGGTGTTTCAGTGAAGTTTTGGACATCTTTCCGTTTTCTTCAGAGAAACAGACAATAAAGCATCAATTATTTCACAGCTCTGCACAGCGATAACCCTCCCGACCTGCAAACTCTCACAACACTACTAAGACAGTCCTGTAGGAACTGATTTTGAATCACAAAAGCAGACTTTTACCACATTCAGCCCACGGTACTTCACCCCATTATCCAGTATCCACTATAAATCTACCACACTGTTCTAGATTAGGTTCTAAACTCTGGTCAGGAGACACTGTTACAGTAAGGAACCTAGACTGAATATTAAGAGTGTGGAAAAAGCACAGTAATGTTGATGGACTCACCTCTGCATAATCTCCAGAGTCTCAGAGCATCCCTTCTTCAGAGTCCACGGCTCAGAGAACAGCCTGGTAGAGGTTTCCTATCAAATGGTGCCGGAGTCTAGAGGGAAAGAGACACGTTGGCATATTCACCAACCAGTCGTTCACTCCTGAGGCCAAGTCTCTCTCTCTCTCTCTCTCTCTCTCTCTCTTTTCTCACACACACAGAAAGGCAAGGTGCAGTCAAGAGTGTTTGCCCATGGCCCTCAGATGACTTGTTGACATTAGACTTTAAATGCGTTCGAGTGTGTGAACGAACGGTCAGTCGATTCATCTCCTGCAGGTGGATCTGGCATCACTTCATCATGCACACCTAGAAAAATGGGTCCAGTTTAACTCCTTAGCAGAACACGTGTTGGTGCTATATGGAACTCTAGAACCATTTTAGAAAAAATGAAATCACCTTTAAAAAATGGCAATAGTCGTGTTACGAATCGTGAAACTCACAGATCCATTTCACTGCTTAAGTGCTTCTTCTGCTACAGCAGAGCCCATGAGCGGCCAAACCCACAGGTGACAACACACACGATAACAACAGCAAAGCTAATATTTGTGCTTAAATGAACGAGCGGCTTCCTGGCTGATCTTAACTGGCCAAAGCTGTACTGTTTGCTCTCTTGAGAAAGATGCAGCACATCCTGCAGTTCGAGAAAGGGCCGGACGTGTGTTCAACACCTATAAAGAATAGATTTCCCAACTCAGCACTTTCAGAAAGCATTCAGACCTTTTGCTCTGGAACACCAAATTGTGGTCAGGTGAATCCTGTCTACTGAAATCATCACTGAGATGTATCTGGATTAAAGTCGACCTGTTGCAGTTTGAATGGACCAGTCTGGAAAAGGCCACAGTCTGCCCTCAGGTCAAGCTGTGAAGTTCAAGGAAGCGTTAGTGGCTCTCCTGGGTCAGATTGTGCTAAGGCTATAGAGTCCTTATCTGGACACTAGGAAACTTTGCTGAACGTTTTGGACGGATCGCTTGGCTTAGTCATATTTGTGACACACAATCGACCATCAAATCACGGTAGAGGAGACCAAGCGTGTCTCCAGCTTCTCTGAGGATCTCTCATGGACCCTCAATATCTCCCATCTGGTTCAGTAGACGCAGCCCCATCTTTACGTCCTGGTTTGGGGTTTGGGATTTTGGGGTTGGGGTTTTTATGACGTGTTGATCTAATGTCCTCTTACTGACTCTTTGTGCTGCTTTGTAAAAAGTGCAATGCAAATAGATTTGAATGGAATTTGAATTGGAGTCACTTCCTCCGGCCCACTGCAATGGACTGTTAAATCATCTGGTTTATCTGGTTTGTTCCGTTTTAAAGGGAAACGTAAGAAAACCCCTCCCTCCTCCACATTCTCCTTTTTTAGACACCTGTTTAACTGCCCTCAGTTTAGAACTCCTGAAAGACGGGGAGGAGCTCAGAGCCTCGTCCTGCGCTGTCCTGACCTGCCCAGGTGTTTCTATAGGAGCTGCAGGTGAGTTTACCATCACTGCTCTGCGTTAGAGAAGCTCTGCTCATTTATTTATTCATGTATTTACACAAAGCCGGCGTCATTCTCAGGTCATTACCAGTTTAAACTTGAACTGTACCTTTTCTAATCCTGAATCTGAAGCAGTACATTGTCTCTGAGGGCTCTGAGGGCGACACAGTGGTGCAGCAGCGTCAGGGTTCTGGGGTTGCGTGTTCAAATTTTCACTCTCTCTGTGAGCAGTATCTTTATTTACACACCATTCTATTGGTCGGCGCTTTTCTGTGGAGATTATACACCTTAAAGTGGCTGAACTCACTCAGTAGAGTGTTATTAATAATAATAATAATAATAACAAAAATCTAAAAAAGTGAACAGATCAAAAGAGAGGAGAACTCTGTACTGATTCTAGGTGTGTTAGTCTCGCTGTGGTCTCGCTGTTAAAATAAGCAGACAAACCCAGCCTCCTCAGCTTTTGCCTAAAAACAGCAACAAAATGAATTAAGACAATAATCGCTAAAATCAGTCAAATCAGAATGATCCGGCGATTAGAATTTAGTCTTAGTGATTAAACTGAGAGAGGGAAGAGGACCAGAAATATATGTAGATTTACTTCAAGGGGGATTCAGATCAGTTGCAGAACCAGACAGGCTGTTTGATGCTGGTTCCACTGTAAACACTTAGCCACTAAGTTTACTGGCACATTCCTCAGCTATCTCCAACCCCACACACAGCTTTACAGATAACCAGCACAGTTACAGAAGTGGTACAGATTTCACAGATAACATAATTCTCTCCATCGCTAACATCATAGGTAACTCCTCAGATCATACCCAGCTTCATTACAGCAAAAAACTCCAAACTCCAAACTCCAGTCGTGTTTGTGGAAATCCTCATGTGTCTCATTTCTTTCTTTCTTTCTTTCTTTCTTTCTTTCTTCCATTAAGGCTAAGAAATGATGTTGCCCTCCAAACACATCCTCATAGCCTGCATTCTGTTGCTGTGCTTTGGGGCGATGATCTACGTTTACTATAAACAACCCATGAACATCCTACCCTACCCTGATGCCAAGTGGACCACACACGACGTCTGCACAGAGGCGTGCCTCGATATTCTCACCAAGGAGAACCAAGCCCAAATTCTGAACTGCTCTACCGTAGAGAAATCTGTCCAGCCGACAGCGCCGGCCCCAGCACCCCAACAGAAAAAGCATGTACCCATGAGTGACCGCGCACCGGATATCCTGATCCTCGTCTGGTTGTGGCCTTTCGGAGAGCGGTTTTCCATGGATTCCTGCGAGGCACTGTACAACATTAAAAATTGTCATATAACAGAAGACAGGGGTCAGTACGACAAAGCAGACGCTGTCCTGTTCCACGTGAGGGACATCTTCAACGACATGGAAAACCTGAGGAAATTACCACGACCTCCAGAGCAGAGGTGGGTGTGGATGAACAGTGAGTCACCAGGCTGGACACCCAAGCTGGCTGGAGGAGAAGACCTGTTCAATTTGACATCAAACTATAAGAGAGACGCGGACATCTGGGTGCCGTATGGACGGGTCATGAAAGCTACTGAAGAGGAGAGAACGTCTTTTAAAATCCCTCAAAAAGACAAGCTGGTCTGCTGGATCGTCAGCCACTGGGAGGACAAGCTCTGGAGAGTGGGCTACTTCAATGAATTCAGTCAACACATCAAAGTGGAGGGTTACGGTCAACACTTCGGACGGAAGGTGAGCGGAGACGACTACTTCAAGATTATCTCCAGCTGCAAGTTCTACCTGTCGTTTGAGAACTCCATCTATAAAGACTACATCACCGAGAAGGTCTACAACCCGCTGACTCTGGGCACGGTTCCTGTGGTTATCGGCCCTCCCAGGTCGAACTATGAGGAGTACCTGCCGGCCCATTCCTTCATCCACATAAATGATTTTAGCACCCCTAAAGAACTAGCAGATTACCTCATACACCTGGACAAGAACCAGGCGCTGTATGAAGAGCACTTCCACTGGAGAAAGTACTTTGTTGCCAAGCTTGGCCTCGCTGAAGAGCACGCATGTCGCACTTGTGAATATTTAAGATCGAACGGGATGAACTACAGAGTATTCAAAGATGTTAACGCATGGTACTCCGATTAGTTCCTACGTCTGTATATCGCTGAGATCTGGTAGAAAATGACATCACCCAGATAATTACACTTAAACTGTAAAGTCTACAAACGTTGATTGGAAAATATTTCCACACTAAAATACTGTAAAATACCCAAAAAACTGTCTGTAAAACATCTGTAAAATACCCAGGCATTTTTGGATGGATGGATGGATGGATGGGGGGATGGGGGGATGGATGGATGGGGGGATGGATGGGGGGTTGGTTGCATGTATATACTTCTAAATAATGAAGGAAGTTGCTGCATTGCTGTACATCGTCCTCAGAACAAAGGAGGATTAATAGAATGAAAAATATATATATATATATATATATATATTTTTTGTTCTTTATTAAACATACTGTTTATTATATCTTCCAAAAATTGACTTTTTTCTTAAAACACAATTTGTTATGATTATTGATTATATCATATTGATTACTGGAAAATTATTATTACTATATGTCAGGCCTTCATTATCGCACCCTCCCCCAGGCCTCAAATAAGGACTTCAAGTTTATTTATGTTCATGTGTGTTTGGTTCTGTTCATTTGAGTTCATGTGTGGTTTGGACTTAAGGAGCCTCGACACCACCATTCGTTGCCGAGAATGTAACTGATTGGAGCCTTCAGGAAGCCCTGCGGTTCCTCTTTGGTCTCAGGGGTGTCTAGGTCAGCTCAGGCGATTCACCCTCGTTTAGGAGCAGGTTTTCCCCAAGCGAGACTCGGTCACTTCCGGTCCAGATACTGAGGTCTCTCATGCCCCAGCAAGGCGACCCACGCTCGCAGCAGAGCGCTGCAGTTCAGGTTTGGTGGGCCCTGCTGTTTGGTCTAGCGGCTGGTTCCCCAGCTCCCCTCGTTTTGTTATTGAGCGCTGCTCAGCGTTACGTTTACTTTATCCCCCTCTCACGCCCAGCCGCTGCCTGTAGGGTTTTGTTCTAGTCCCCTTTTGGTTTCTTCCCGGTTAGTCTCCCCTTTACCCCCGCTCTGCTCACGACTCCCCCCAGTCCCAGGTTTTGTGTTGTTGGCCGTTTGGTTTGTCATGTTTGGTTTGTTTGATCACCATTGCTCTGTTTGCTGGTTGTTCTGCCTCACTTGCTTCTTTCTGGTTTTGTTAATAAATCTGCTTGCTTTGCCACCATCTCTGCGAGTGTTCATCCCATCTTGGTCTGGCCTAACACGCCATGACACTATATATTAAATTAATATACTGTTTTGCAGACATTACATTTATTACACCACACACACTATTAATATACACTGTATTAAGTGCACTATAAATACACACATATAATTAAACTATATACAAGTATATCCTCATTTGCATCTGCAGTGAAGTATCTGATGTCCTGTTAGTTGACACTCAAAGAAAGATTTGTTCTTTATCAGAACAGGATAATGTTAGACAGGAGTTTTCACTCATACAATAAAACCGATGGTGCTCTGCAGAAACACGCTGGATGTCTCTGGCATCTATTTTGGAGGAAAATAAGGAGGAAAGTAAGCTGTATTAAGATGTTCGGGCAAGGCTAGCCTGTTAACATACCTGAGTCAGAAGTAGCTGCGTAGTTACACACCTGTGCTCTACACTCCCATTCTTTAGTAAAGGTAAAGGTCGTGTACAGAAATGTCCTCTTTGTTTGGTTAAAGCCTTCTTCACATACAACCTCTCACAAAGAGCTGTCCCTGCCCTGTCCTCTAGAACAACCAGATGGTCTAGATTTTTGATGTAATCTCTAACTTACGGTTAAACCTGTTCATACACCTATTTTCCATTAGAATAACAGTAGAACCACTGCCAGGTAAGGTAATCAGAATTAGAATCAGAATCTCTTTATTTCACCAAGTATGTTACACATACAAGGAATTTGTCTTGGTGAGAGCAACACGTATGACAAGTAACAAAAACACAGAACACAGTCTTAAACTAAATAACAGTGGCTCCTGTCAGGGGTGGATCTATCAGTCAGTGAGTGAACAGTCAGTTCCTGAAGGTGATGAAAAAGGGTCAAGCGTAAGAATCTGAGACACTTTTACAAGAACCAGACTGTGATGTAAAGGTAAAGGTAAAGGTGAAGGTAAAGGTGCACGTATTTGTCACTGTACAGCGAAATGTGTCCTCCGCATTTAACCCATCTGTGGGTTGGGTTAACCCATCAGAGAGGGTAAAGGGCCTTGCTCAAGGGCCCAACAGTGGCAGCTTGCTAGATCTGTCTTGTCTAGATAATGACTGGGTCAGAACATCTCCAGAACATCAGGCAGGTCTTGTTCCCAGTATGCAGTGGTCAGTACCTACCAAAACAGGGTCATGGGTGCCCAATGCTCATTGATCCTCATGGAGGTCACACCTCACAACTTAAAGACTTAAAGATCTGCTGTTATCGTCAGTCTTGGTGCATGTATGTACACACCCCGCTGTTGCCTGAAGCAGTCCTGCCATTTATAAGACCCCCCAGACTTAGCTTCCGTAATCCACTCTCCATCAGACCAAACAGAGCTAGATAGATTAACCAACGGTCTAGAAAACCTTCTTCCATCAACCTTAGACAAAGTAGCAGCTTTCAATGAGGAGGCAGCAAAGGCTCGCACTGTGGTCCAGTGATCAAGCTCCTACCTTAAAACAAACAGTGCGGAAACTAGAGCGCAAACTGCGGACCACCAAACTAGAGGTGTTCCACTCTGCGTGGAAGGACAGCCTTAGTCAATATAGAAAGACTCTCATTAAAGCTCGCTCAGCGTATCTGGCCTCACTGATCCAGAAAAACTAAAACAATCCCAGAGTTCTTTTTAGAGAGTATGTTTATTATTATTAACATTTTAATACAGCTGTGTACTCTAAATTGTGTGTGCCCCAGTACAAGAAGTAGTCTAGATACACCCCTGGTTATAGGCAGACATGCCGTTAATTTCCGTTGTTATGCAGATGACACACAGCTCTATATATCAATCAGACAAACCTGATGATAAATCTGGATTACAGAAAATTGAGGACTGTGTAAAGGTGTCACAGTTGCTGAGCTTGGAGGTGGACATGGACATACTTGCAGGTCATGATTAACACATGAAACAAGATACGACAGGATGCACAGAAACAGGAACTGGATGTTAACCTAAACACTGAAAAACTTAAGACAACGGACAGAACAGGCAAAAACAGGCCAAACTAACCAACTGCAAACCCACACGAACACATACAACCAAGAACCTGTACATCAGACACCAGCAGGCTGAGACAAAGGGATGACAGGCACAAGGCACAGGTGAAAACACTGAGCAGGAGGAGCTAGGACAGATCAGAAACAAACAGAACCTTGTGTTGAAAATCAGGCATGACCGAATCAAAGACAGGCATGACAAAAGCATGTAAAACTCTGGATGTCACATAACTTCCTTCCTCCTAACAGTACTTACCAAACGTTTAGGTCACTAGACACTAGACACTAGAAATAAACCATCTGACTTAATGTCTGAATTGGCCGATGCTTCCATTATTCCTGGTCCAGCAGCTAAAAATCTTGGAGTCACATTCGACTCAGATTTATCATTTGAGCAACATATAGCTAATATTAGTAGAACAGTCTTTATGTAGCTTAGGAACATCTCCAAACTAAGAGACTCCTCCTCTCTACAGGATGCAGAAAAGCTAGTACATGCTTTTATTGTGAATTTCCCCACTGCGGGACTAATAAAGGACTATCTTATCTTATCTTATTACCTCAAGGCTAGATTACTGTAATGCACTACTGTCAGGTTGTTCCAGCAGGAACCTCAGTAAACTTCAGCTGCTTTAGAACACTGCAGCCAGGGTTCTTACTAAACCTAGAACATCCAATCAGAACTAATCCTTCTCTTTACCTTCTCTGAGTTTATGAGAGCCCACTTGTCCAGTCACACTGCAATTGACGTTTGACCATCAGGGTCTCCTGCTACCTGCCACAGACCAACTGCCCACCCCCTATCACCAACTACACTGTTTACATGAAATCTAACTGCTGCTATTATTATGATCATCATCATCATCATTATTATTATTATTATTATTATTATTATTACCATTACCATCTTCATTAGGTTCATTATTCTCACCATCACTGCTATTGACCATATCAGCATAATTGAGCATAACAATCTTCACTTATGTGATGAAACAGTGACTTTACCAACAGGAACATCATATCCACAGTCCTCCATTAGACTTTAATAGATAACAGAAGGCTGATGGGTAAAATAATAATAATGGATAAAAGAAGACTGTGAAGGGGGAGCTCAGGGGTTTGTACATGTGCTGTGGCTTTAAGGCAAATTGTACAGAAACCTTTTCCAGCTAAACCGGCTTTGTTTCACTACCCCTAAACCTAAGTTGAGCCATGTAGTGCAGCTCTCTGAGCCCACCAGTCTGCATTTCTGCTGCTTTGTTCAGTGGGTAGATGTGTGTCAACTCTTTTAGATGTTCAGACATGCAGAGTAAAAAAACAAAAGGTGCTAACATTCGCCCCTGTGGTACGCCAGCAGAAAACCAGCAGTCCCTGTTTGCTAAAGCTTGTGATGATTCAATGATTCAAGGGTGGAGTTTAGTATTTCACAACATTATTTCACAACATTATTTCACAACAGAAAACCTGTCTTTATTTGAATAAAAAGCTTCAAATCTGAAAATAACTTCAGATAATCCATCATTTGATCATCTGCTGATGGGAGGATTTTTCTCCTCTCTGGTGAGCTTCAGTAAGTGACTGTTTTAAGGAAAGATACTATTGGTGGCTATGAAGCATGTGTTTATCCACCCTAAACAGATCACCTATACTAACTTATTATACACATTATCCTGCATTCCCTAACCTTAGATTAGAATCTAACAGATCAGAACAGAATAAAAAATCAGAATCAGAAATAAGTATTTTTCCCTCGGTAAAGTGAAATTGCAGTTGTTAGAGTTGCAACAAGAATAAACACTCTATATTTATAAAATAAAATATAAAACAAAGACAGAAAAAATGAACTACATATAATAAATGATATGAATATAGTAAGTGGCATAGTGGTAATAACTGTGTCAAGGTGTGGTGAAGCTTGGAGTTGGACGTAAACGCAGTTATTCAATTAACAAACAAAACAAAACAAAACAGAACAAACACACCAAGCACTGAGACTGGAAACAGGCAGGCCAAGCCAACACACTGAGCACCGATATGAACATACATACTCATAAACATGCACAAGACAAGGGAAGGCTGAAACAAAGGGGTACTTATAACAAGGAGAAACGAGAAACACCTGAAACTAACAAGGGGGAATGGCTACACTAAGGAACAGGCGGGGCTGTGTGCTAGGAAGCACCTGGTGAAACCAAACGAAGAGGCGGGGCATGAAATAAAACAGAGGCACAGGTGTGAACCCCTGTGATAATAAATATGGAAAACGATCTCTGAGTTATTGCACAGATAAACTGTATAATTTGAATTTCGCAGATGAACCACAGTATCACACACTGAGGGAGGGGTTATAGAGTTTGATGGCCACAGGTAGGAATGACCTCCTGTGGCTCTCTGTGGTGGATTTCGGTGGAATGAGTCTGAATGTGCTCCTGTGTCTCATCACCGTGTTGTAGAGAGGGTGGGAGCCATTATCCATAATGACACCGCCATCAACGAGTCCAGGCCCACACTCACAACATCACTGTCCACAACATCACTGTCCACAACATCGCTAGCCTTGTTGATCAGTTTGTTGAGTCTCAGCCTTCTGCCCCAGCATGCAACAGCATAGAGGATAGCACTCACCACCACAGACTCGTAGAAGATCCTGAGCATAGTCTGGCAGATGTTGAAGGACCTCAGGTGCCTCAGAAAACAGAGACGACTTTGGCCCTTCCTGTAGAGGGCCTCAGTGTTCTTAGCCCAGTCTAGTTTATCATCAATGTAAACTTCCAGATATTTGTAGTGTCCACACAGCCCCCCCGAGTACCCCCCCCCCCCCCCCCGGTGGACAAAGAGGTCACCAGTGCCTTGTCCCTCTTAAGGTCCAGCATCAGTTCTTTTGTCTTTGTGACATTGAGCTGCAGATGGTTGAGCTCACACCATGCTACGCAGTCCTTCACTGTCTTCACAGAGAGAAGTGTTGAGGCCCAGCTGGCTTAGCTTCAGTGGGACGATGGTGTTGAATGCTGATCTGAAGTCAATGAACAGCATTCTGGCGTAAGTGTCCTTCTTCTGCAGGTGTGAGAGAGAGAGAGAGAGATGAAGGGTAGTGGTGATGGCATTGTCCGTTGGGAAGCAGTTGGGATGATATGTAAATTGCAGGGGGTCCAGTGAAGGGACAGTTGAGTGTTGATGTTTCTCATTACTAGCCTCTCAAAGCACTTCATGATGATGGGAGTGAGTGCAACTGGACAGTAGTCATTAAGGCAGGACACTGTGGACTTCTTTGACACCAGGATGATGGTGGTGGTCTTGCGGCACATCATCCACGGCTTCTGGTTTGGGTGTGAGATGATGGTCCTGAAGACAGTAACATCATCAATGCACTTGCTGGTGTAGGCGGTCACTGATGCTGTATGCTCCTCCAGGTTAATGGAGTCGCCGTCAGTTGCAGCCTCCCTGAACATGTCCCACACAGTGCACTCGAAACAGTCCTGAAGGGCAGAGATGGCTCCAGCTGGCCTGGTTTTCACCTGCTTCTGAACTGGTTTGGAGCATCTGATGAGAGTTGTGTATGAGTTTGCCAACAGGAAGCAAATTTAAATTAAATAAGAGAGGCCCAAGAATCGAGCCCTGGGGGACACCACAGGTCACTGGCACAGTTTCAGAAACACTGTAAGATCCAGCAGCAGTAGAACAGACAGTTTTCCTGAGTCTGTATTTAAACAAATGTCATTGATAACGTTAATTAGAGCTGTCTCAGTGCTATAGTCAGAGTCCTGATTAAAATCAGGAGAGTTATTATAGACAGAAAGCCATAAATTGTGTTGTCTGAACTTTTTCTAGGATTTTTCCAATGAAAGGCAGATCTGAAACCAGTCTGTAGTTACTGAATACTGAAGGGTTGTATCCAGATTTTTCTTCACAGACTTCACATATGCATTTTTCTATTTGTTCAGAAAGGCACAGAGAGCTGTTTACTATCTGAAGTAAATCTGCTGATATTGAGAAACACATTCTTAACAGTTGGTGACATGTCAAGGCTGCAGGTGGATGATTTGAGATGACTCACTGTCTCCATTAACATTTCCTCATTAACGAGACTAAACGGACAGAAGAAGGACTGACTAGCTTTATTTTTAGAACAAAATACAGCAGAATAGAAAACACTACAATAGAATAGAAACAAATAGATTTAATAGCATAGCATACATTTGAACAGAATCAGAACAGAATAGAACTAAGAAGATTTATTTGATCAAAGCAGAAATTTACACACATCACAGACCATTATTCACCTCAAAACCCTGAGCCTGAAATACGTCGGCTTTTTATCATTACCATCATTACCATCATTACCATCAAACACAGCAGTACATAAACACTGCTGACACTCGGGAGTGGTACTGTTTACACAATCATTACCCCACCATTACCAACATTATCACGTCCATCAGTTTTTACATAACCAGTAAAAGTGTTTATAACTCATTTCTCATTGATCCTAAATACAGAACTATGCAAATGTTAGTGCACCCCTGGTCAGACCCTTTTTTAATCATTGTTCAGAATCAGATATTAAAGTCAGGTGAGCTCCTGTTTCAGTGTTTTCCAATTGATTTATTTGTTGGTTTGAATTAATTAGGCAGTGGAGTCCAGTTCCACTCAGAAAAATAAATGTGGGTAAAATTAGGTCAATAAAGTGTCTGATCTGATCCACTCAGTGGTATTCAGTCCAATCAAACCGAGCCGCTCCCAGCTCACCAGCCGTAAACAGATTGATAATGATGAACAGACCACAGAAGCTTGAAGAAACTTTCAGAAAATGTTAAAAATCTTGCAGAACCAGAGTCCCAGAAAAGCCCTGCAGAAACCAGCTCATTCCCCTGTCACTCCGATTACACGGCGAGACGCCTTCTAAAACTGAGATGACTGAACGCCTCCACTGCTTTAAGGAGAGTTTGAGGCCTAACCCTGCACTCACCCTGGACCTGTGTGTTAGAGCGCTGTGGGACTGCAGGGCGTAGGCACAGAGCTTTTAGTAAACTCTGAATGTGGATCAAAATGTTTCAGTTCAAATCAAACTAAAAGTTCAGTGAATATGTACAGAACATAACCAGGATTTGAATTGCGTTGCTCTCAGACCCACGATGCAACAATAAACAACAAACATTTAAATAAGCATTAAACATTAAATAACAAGTGTTTGTATAAATAAACAGACAGAAAGTTGATTATGACATTGAGATCAGAAGTAAAGTGGCATATGCAGCAATGTGTCTGAATAAAGTACATGTAGAGCTCCCTGAAATGACAGAACAGTAAGTGACATATGCAGCAGGTATAAACAGCAGTGCAGACTGGAGCTGATCCACTCTTAAAGTGCTGTGTGTGTATAGCCAGTTCTAGATGCTGCAGAGTTCAGAGTGCTGAGTGTGAGTGTGTGTGTGTGTGTGTGTGTGTGTTATTGGTGTGCAGGATCCAGAGTCTGTGTGTTAAAGGGGTGAAAGGGAAAGGGGAGGTGGGGCAGGGAGAGAGTTGAGCATCCTGACCGCCTGGTGGGCCGAGCTGTCCCTCAGTCTGGTTCTGGGACCCCTGATGGCAGCAGGCTGAATTCAAGGATTTAAGGGGACTTTATTGTCATTTGCATCACATGTGGAACACCCAAAGAGCAATAAGAGGAATAAATAAAATAGTAATCATTAAAACATGTAGAATATAAGAAGGGTAGACATAAATAGGAAAGTGGGCGCTCTAGACAGCATCGAGCCGCTTGAGCTGGATGAGCTCATAACGCTCGCTATCAGGCTCGACCAGCTCCCAGGTCGCCCTACCCCCACCATGTCACAGAGAGCTGGGGGTTTAGCTGCCGGGCCTGGAAGGCAGACCGGTCCGGGTGGATTTACGGGTCCAGAGTCGTTGGCGTCGTGGTCTGCGGTACCTGTCAGCGAGCCCATGGAGGTGGGTATGTGCCACCTCAACCCGACATTTGCTTACGAGGTGCATGGCCCTAGGCCTACACCTAGGGTCTCTGCTATGGTGGCTGTGCCCAGCTCCCCGGATCACGTCAAGGCGGCACTCGCGGCCCCGGATCACGTCAAGGCGGCGCTCTTGGCCCCGGATCACGTCAAGGCGGCGCTCGCGGCCCCGGATCACGTCAAGGCGGCGCTCTTGGCCCCGGATCACGTCAAGGCGGCGCTCGCGGCCCCGGATCACATCAAGGCGGCGCCCAGCACGCCCTTACCGGTCAAGGAAGCGGCCCAGCCCGACAGTCAAGCCAAGGAGGTGGCCCCATCCTCCTTTCAAGCCACGTCGGCGGCCCCGTCCGCCTCTGTTTGTGTCTGGGCAGTGGCTTCTGCGCCCCCTGTCGGGCAAGCAGGGCCAGCTGTCCCAGGTTCAAGGTCTGGTCTGGCGGTGGTACCCAGGACTGCCCCAAAGCAAGCGGTACCAGCTGCCCAAGGTCCAGCGAAAGCGGGGGTTGCTGCACCGGTACCCTCGAAGACGGCGCCCTCCACGTCGCCCCCTTCGACGGCTATGTCGGCCCCTCGAAGACCGTGCCCTCCACGTCGGTTCCTGCGATGACGCCCACCGCGTCAGTTATAGAGCCCGAGGCCCCCAGGATGGCACCTTCCTGGGGCACGGATCATCATCGGCCCCCAGGGGGGTCCGCAGTGGACTCAAGCCACAGACTTCTATACCCCACACAAGTTACGTGGTAGTGGTCTTTGTTTGTTTGAGTTCTGGTTTTCAGTCGTGTTCATGTTTTCACCCCAGTCTTGTTTCATGTTTTCCAGCTAAGCCTGTGGGGCCCCGGGTCCCGGGACGTGGTCACCCCGGAGGAAACCAGGGCCTGCAGAGGCAAGGGGACCCCCGTTCACTGTATCAGTTCTGTTTGGGTTCTGGTAAGCTAGCCCTGTCACTGTATCGGTTCTGTTTGGGTTCTGGTAAGCTAGCCCGGTCACTGTCTCGGTTCTGTTGTTTGGGTTCGGCAGCGGATCCCTCAGCTCCGGAGGTCCAGTAAGTCACAGAAGCCCTCGTCCCTCACCAGCCACAGGTGTGCTCTTTTCTTTGCCCAGTTTGTCACGTTTGTCTTTTGTTTATACCCTGTTAATCTGTTGCTGCTTTTTCATTGTTTTCTGCCCTGTTTGAGTTAATAAACTCTCTCGCTTTGGTCCATCCCCTGCGAGTGTTCTCCCTCATTGTCTGACCCAGTGGATCATGACAGTTATTTACTGCTTTTAAGAGACTGATGGTAAAGATTCACAAAACTGATCCAGTCACGTTTGTAAACCTCGGTCCACTGGAAAGCCCATCTGTCCACTCATTCACTAATTACTATATTGATCACTCTACATAGAACACTGCAGAGGGCTCTGCTGCAGGAAACAGCAGACAGAATTCAGACAGTAATGATTTACTTTAAAATCTTTCACACAAACGTTCTGTAAGATCTGCGCTGGACGCAGTTCAACTGATTAGAGTTACAGTGATCGCTTCCTCAGCACTGCTCCTTTTTTCTGCACACTCCTGCTTTGTGTTAATGTTTCTTGCTGGATTTCATGTGTGTTTCCCCTGCTCTGATGTAGTGTTTCAACATGTAAGAAATTCTGTATTATAAATATATATAAATATTTATATATGTGTTAAAACTGGCCTATAAAATCATTACCAAGGAGCCACACAAGAAACATCTCATGATGGATACAACCAGTGAACTCTCTTAAGACCTTTGTAACCTTATTGTTGCAAATCAGACTGCTGGTGTGTGTGTTTAGGTTGAGCTTCTGTACCAGACTGTGATGCAGCTGGTCCGGATGCATCATTCAGACTATCTGTAGATCCTCCTAACCATAAGCAATAAAATAGGATCCAATTAAACCAGGAAATGGATCATTCCAACCACCTGAACATCTGTCTGAAGACTGAAACCAACTAACTACAGGTGGAATCAGGTGAGCTCCTGCTTTCTGTAGGTAGTAATGAAACAGGCTCAGAGCTGTAGTAGAGCTCACCAGCCAGCGTTCCTCTCTCTCATTCTGCCTACGAACATCAGAAGGTCCTCATCAGTCCCCTGAGAAGAAAGAACTGAGATGGTATGTGTTCAGAATAACCGTGTTTGTTAGCAGGACAACTACCTTCATCAGTTCAATTATAATACCCACTGCCCCATCATCCCATTTGTGCACACGTGGCCTAACTACCATTTCTCTGAGGCTTAGTTTGAGGCTGTAAAGCTTTCTATAATTACAGACCAGAGTGTTGATCCAGCGTAAACTGCACAGGCCAGAGGAGGTGAAATAATGAGTGTGTGAAATAAAGTGATCCTGCAGTGAATGAACATTACCCAACCAGCTGAAATGTCATGCTGAACAGGACCAGGGGTGGAGGCTGAAGAACATCCACTAGCTCCAAAGTCAAGTACAATATCAACGTCTGAGTTGTACTGTGAAAAGGTGATCGCCACGGGAATGGAAAGGTAAAGGTGCAGGTATTTGTCACTGTGCTATGCGCAGTGAAATGTGTCCTCTGCATTTAACCCATCTGTGGTAGTGAACACACACCCTAGTGAACTAGGGGCAGTGAGTACACACACACCCAGAGCGGTGGGCAGCCAACTCCAGCTCCCGGGGAGCAGAGAGGGTAAAGGGCCTTGCTCAAGGGCCCAACAGCGGCAGCTTGCCGAGCCCGGGAATCAAACCCACAACCCTGTTATCAATAGCCCGGAGCTCTAAACCCTGAACACCACTGCCAAAAAAATGCATTTCTCAGGTAGCAGAAACCAACCCTACCAGGAGAACCTAGAGCCCTAAGTGTAAAGGATGATGGTAGACCTGGAACTGAATCCACAGACAGGGTGTCGGTCAAAACAACGAAACAAATGTGTCTCCTCATTCTTCTTTATTGGAGTGACGATTTACAGCAGAACATAAGAAGGGTTTATGGGTGTGTGTGTGTGTGTGTGTGTGTGTGTGTGTGTGTCAAAAAAATCATATTTGTAACTTATGTGGAAGGTAGCAGCATGGATGCCCCCATTTTCAGTTAGTGCCACTGAAACAATGAAGGAAACAGAGAAAATTTCTGAAATGGGCATTATTCACATAAATCACCATTAATCACCGTTGATAACTGATAATTACCGTTAATCACCGTTAATCAGCTGTCAGCAGACATACAGATGGTGCAGTTCAAAAGTATTCATGGCCCAAACGAGAACATTACTGAGAAAGTGCAGTTTACTCAGTAGTCTTGCAGTATTCCTAGGTTCTACTCCAAACCCTCAGATGGCCTTTCAGGGACTTAGACTGTAAGGGTTCAGTCCACACCGCCAGTCACCAGCAGGGGGCCAAGGCGGTGTAGTAAGGTTTTCCCAGAAACCCCAGCACTAATTACTGATGATCAGACTCACCTGCATTACAGCTCTCCCAAACATACCCCCAGTGCCGCAGCTTTGTAGAGGGGCAGACGGTACACGAGACGAGATGAGACGAGGTGAGATGAGACGAGGTGAGACGAGATGAGACGAGACGAGACGAGACAAGACGAGATGAGACGAGATGAGACAAGACAACATTTAGGAGGGAAACTCTGTGTTTGAAGAGCTCAGCTCACTGCCTTTCAGTTTATTCATTTCTGTGAACAAACATTTCAGTTACAGCCTTTTTCTCAGACCCCAGACTGAGGCTGCTGTGTGTTTATGGTCTCTCTTTGTCACAAGATCTGCAAGACTCCCAAAAACAATTTCATGCAAGGCCAGGTTTTTGATGTTGGCGCCACCTGGCTGCAGATTTACGCTCCCTGTTTTGACTCTACATTGAAGGTTATGGTCTGTCCTGTTGAAGAGGAGAATACTGTGCTCTGATCCTGTACGTGGACATGATCACATTCTGCTTTTGACCAACGTACAAAACCACCAGCAGTTTTCGTCCAGGCTCAGATAACCGCTAATAAAAATAAAACCTTATAAACACTATCTGGTGACTATACACAGAGTATATACACTACATTGTACACACTAATGTAATGAGACAGTTATCCACCTGGGGGACCCAGAGGGAAGATCCGGATAGCAGTCTCAGATTATTTATCCTGGTGGAATATACCAAAAGCAGATATGGGGGTTTACAGGGAGCTGTGTTTGAACCCAGGCTGCATGAGGCACATACATATATGAGTAAATATAGATGTAACATTATATAGATGTAAAGTTATGATGCAGAATCTCACAAGTTCTGTAGTGTCCTCCGCATTTAACCCATCTGTGGTAGTGAACAGACACACTAGTGAACTAGGGGCAGTGAGTACACACAGTGTGCCCTCTTCATTGGACCCCCTGCAATTTGCATATCGTCCCAACCGCTCCACGGACTATGCCATCACCACCACCCTTCATCTCTCCCTTACCCACCTGGAGAAGAAGGACACCTATGTCAGAATGCTGTTCATAGACTTCAGTTCAGCATTCAACACCATCATCCCACAGAATCTCACCAGGAAGTTAAGCCTACTGGGCCTCAACACCCCCCTCTGCAACTGGATCCTGGACTTCCTGACGGGGAGGCCCCAGTTAGTCCGGTTCGGGGACAGCAGCTCCAGCACCATCACACTGAACACTGGGGCACCCCAGGGCAGTGTACTGAGTCCTCTGCTGTTCACCCTGCTGACTCATGACTGTGCTGCGAAACACAGTTCTAACAGCATCATAAAGTTCTGGGTCTCATCAGCAAAGGCGACGAGTCAGCATACAGAGAGGAGGTGCAGCAGCTGACAGACTGGTGTACAGTTAACAACCTTCACTGGAATGTAGGGAAGACCAAGGAAATGGTTGTTGACTTCAGGAAAACAAGACAAGACCACTCTCCGCTCAACATCAACGGCTCCTCTGTGGAGATTGTTAAGAGCACCAAGTTCCTTGGTGTCCACTTAGAACCTCACCTGGTCCCTGAACACCAGCTCTACAGCCAAGAAAGCCCAGCAGCGTCTCTACTTCCTCCGGAAGCTAAGAAAGGCCCATCTCCCTCCACCCATCCTCACCCTCTTATATAGGGGGACCAGCTGCATCACTGCCTTGTTTGGGACCTGCACAGCCTCTGACCGCAAGACCCTCCAACGTATCGTGAGGACAGCTGAGAGGATCATCGGAGTCTCTCTCCCCTCCGTCATGGACATTTACACTGCCCGCTGCATCCACAAAGTAACCAGCATTGTGGATGACTCCACCCAGCCTTCATACAGACTGTTCTCCCTCCTGCCATCAGGAAGAAGGTACCGCAGCATCCGGTCCAACACGACCAGACTCTGCAACAGCTTCTTCCCCCAAGCCATCAGACTTCTGACCTGATGTCTTTTCTGCTACATGCTCTCTCTCTCTCTCTCTCTCTCTCTCTCTCTCTTTCTCTCTCTCTCTCTCTCTCCAACCATTTACCCCAGATAAAATGGGAAGCATTTTTTTGCACAAAGCATTTGCACTAATAACGTTACTACCTCACTGGACTCAATATTTATTACACATTGCATAATTTGCACACTACCCCCAATTATTTATTATCCTCTGTCTGTACTGCGTTGTGTTGTCTGTCTGCACTTGTATTGTGTTGCACTTGTGTCTTGTATGCACTGTGTCTATGTTGCACCATGGTCCTGGAGGAACGTTGTTTCGTTTCACTGTGTTCTCTGTATGTAGCTGAAATGACAATAAAACCCACTTGACTTGACTTGGGCAGCCAACTCCAGCGCCCGGGGAGCAGGGTAAAGGGCCTTGCTCAAGGGCCCAACAGTGGCAGCTTGCCGAGCCCGGATATCGAACCCACAACCCTGTTATCGATAGCCCAGCGCTCTAACCGCTGAGCCACCACTGCCATCTAGGACAGTGACAGGGCTACTTTAATATTCCAACATCTTTAACCAGTCATGTTTTTTATGAACTATTTTAATAATAAAATAGAAAATATTAGACAACAAACCCACCCCTGCTTATTAAATCAAACATGGCCGTCACCTGGTGGAGCTGTTTTAGAACAGAACTTAGTTGTAGAACAAAGGCTGGAAGCCTTCTACCCACTTCCACAGCCTGAACTAGAACTACTGATTTCCTCAGCTAATTCTACAACCTGTCGACCCAATTCCCTCTAAAATACTAAAAGAAATTCTCCCAATTATAATCAGATCTCTTTAACAATAGTAAACTCATCCCTTAGCTTAGGGCATGTACCCAAAACCCTTAAATTAGCCGTCATAAAACCTTTAATCAAGAAACCAGGTCTTGATCCTAGAATATCATCTCCAACCTCACATTTATATCCAAGATATTAGAAAAAGCTGTGGCCCAACAACTCTGCTTATACCTGAGTAAAAATGACATGTATGAGAAATTCAATCTGCATTCAGACCCAATCACAGCCCAGAGACAGTCCTTCAGACCCAATCACAGCACAGAGACAGTCCTTCAGACCCAATCACAGCACAGAGACAGTCCTTCAGACCCAATCACAGCACAGAGACAGTCCTTCAGACCCAATCACAGCACAGAGACAGCCCTTCAGACCCAATCACAGCACATAGGCAGCCCTTCAGACCCAATCACAGCCCAGAGACAGCCCTTCAGACCCAATCACAGCACAGAGACAGTCCTTCAGACCCAATCACAGCACAAAGACAGCCCTTCAGACCCAATCACAGCACAGAGACAGCCCTTCAGACCCAATCACAGCACAAAGACAGCCCTTCAGACCCAATCACAGCCCAGAGACAGCCCTTCAGACCCAATCACAGCACAGAGACAGCCCTTCAGACCCAATCACAGCACAGAAACAGTCCTTCAGACCCAATCACAGCACAGAGACAGCCCTTCAGACCCAATCACAGCCCAGAGACAGCCCTTCAGACCCAATCACAGCACAGAGACAGCCCTTCAGACCCAATCACAGCACAGAGACAGCCCTTCAGACCCAATCACAGCCCAGAGACAGCTATTCAGACCCAATCACAGCACAGAGACAGTCCTTCAGACCCAATCACAGCACAGAGACAGCCCTTCAGACTCAATCACAACACAGAGACAGCCCTTCAGACCCAATCACAGCCCAGAGACAGCCCTTCAGACCCAATCACAGCACAGAGACAGCCCTTTAGACCCAATCACAGCACAGAGACAGCCCTTCAGACCCAATCACAGCACAGAGACAGCCCTTCAGACTCAATCACAACACAGAGACAGCCCTTCAGACCCAATCACAGCACAGAGACAGCCCTTCAGACCCAATCACAGCACATAGGCAGCCCTTCAGACCCAATCACAGCACAGAGACAGCCCTTCAGACCCAATCACAGCACAGAGACAGCCCTTCAGACCCAATCACAGCACAGAGACAGTCCTTCAGACCCAATCACAGCCCAGAGACAGCCCTTCAGACCCAATCACAGCCCAGAGACAGCCCTTCAGACCCAATCACAGCACAGAGACAGTCCTTCAGACCCAATCACAGCACAGAGGCAGCCCTTCAGACCCAATCACAGCCCAGAGACAGCTATTCAGACCCAATCACAGCACAGAGACAGTCCTTCAGACCCAATCACAGCACAGAGACAGCCCTTCAGACTCAATCACAACACAGAGACAGCCCTTCAGACCCAATCACAGCCCAGAGACAGCCCTTCAGACCCAATCACAGCACAGAGACAGCCCTTTAGACCCAATCACAGCACAGAGACAGCCCTTCAGACCCAATCACAGCACAGAGACAGCCCTTCAGACTCAATCACAACACAGAGACAGCCCTTCAGACTCAATCACAACACAGAGACAGCCCTTCAGACCCAATCACAGCCCAGAGACAGCCCTTCAGACCCAATCACAGCCCAGAGACAGCCCTTCAGACCCAATCACAGCACAGAGACAGCCCTTCAGACCCAATCACAGCACAGAGACAGCCCTTCAGTCCCAATCACAGCCCAGAGACAGCCCTTCAGACCCAATCACAGCACAGAGACAGTCCTTCAGACCCAATCACAGCACAGAGGCAGCCCTTCAGACCCAATCACAGCACAGAGACAGTCCCTCAGACCCAATCACAGCACAGAGACAGTCCTTCAGACCCAATCACAGCACAGAGACAGCCCTTCAGACTCAATCACAACACAGAGACAGCCCTTCAGACCCAATCACAGCACAGAGACAGTCCTTCAGACCCAATCACAGGAACAGCCCTATCGTGGTTCAGATCTTATCTAACGGGACACTCTCAGTTTATAAAGATAAAAGATTTATCTTCAAATTACACAGAAGTAAGATATGGAGTTCCTCAAGGCTCTATTCTAGGACCGCTATTATTTACATTATACATGTTACCACTGGGCTCAGTTATAAGCAGACATGGCGTTAATTTCCACTGTTCTGCAGATGACACACAGCTCTATATATCAGCCAAACCTGACGATAAATTTAGACTACAGAAAATGGAGGACTGTGTAAAGGATATAAAACTCTGGATGTCAAATGACTTCCTACTCCTCAACAGTGACAAAACCGAAGTTCTCCTTTTAGGTCCAAAAGACTCTAGAAATAAACCATCAGACTTAATGTTAGACTTGGCCGATGCTTCCATCACTCCTGGTCTAGCAGCTCTCCTTTTAATTAGACTGTTATAGTCAGACCTGCCGGAGTCGTCAGACACACTCTGATACTGATCAACATTCTCTGATCTCTATAAAATCCTCTCAGAACTAACTCTGTCTCTTTACCTTCTCCCAGTAAATGACCACCCACTTATCCAGCCTGACCTGCTGGAAG
Source organism: Salminus brasiliensis (assembly GCF_030463535.1). Classification (NCBI taxonomy): domain Eukaryota; kingdom Metazoa; phylum Chordata; class Actinopteri; order Characiformes; family Bryconidae; genus Salminus; species Salminus brasiliensis. The sequence continues at coordinate 35,583 of NW_027326706.1, forward strand.
ACTGGCTGCTGAGGTCCCCTCTACCTGCGTCAGACAAGTTGCCCCCCACCAGTCTGACCAGTAGAGAACAGTATTAAATGTAATATTTTACTCTCTCGCAGAATACCTTTTTTTTAAGTCAGTTTATTTTTATTGCAATCCACTACATTCTGGAGTTTTTACTCAAATATGTGCACTTGTGACAACATACTGTCTACACAATGTTTGACTGTATGGGGAAGAGTCTGTGACAGTCTTGCAGTAAAGATTATTTTATTAGGAATATGAAATTGTAGCCAAAATCCCAAAAAACTACTGTAGTTATGAACATACTATAATTAGCCTTGGCCTTATATATGTGTAAAAATACACACGTCTTTAGCATTTGGCCAGATAGAAATGTTCGGCATGCCTTATCCAGATCCAGATTTTTGTTATTGGGTAACCTTGTATGTACAGAACATTGTTACAGTTTATCTCGATTGTTTACACATTTTCTGAAAGCATGACTCTCAGAACTCAGAACCTCTCAATTCTCCTGCAAAATCCAACTTTACATTCAAAACAATGGTTTCTCTTCTCAAAATGCTATTTTGTTTTCAGATGACAAACAAACCATCATACGAACAGACATTTCTAAGAAGCATTAAAAAACATCCATTGATCTTAATGACTTTTTTATTCAGTGTTACACTTACTACAGACAGTACATACATATGTGTGATGTAAAATATTTTAGAGTATTGTTTTCATACTCAGAACACCCTGCACACATTGTGATGTCCCCTCCGCACTGCCCATGATTTTCCTTTCCCTGCTTCGTCTTTTTTTGAGTTTGAATCCAACTTCATCAATGAAGATGAACTGGTGCTCCGCTGCAGCCACCTCAAGATCAGAACTAGACATGGAGTGGTCACTGTTGTGAAGCACAATCATTATTATATAATGAAATAAGTATAATTCATACAGTGTTGAGAATATGCATCACTGTGGGATTGTGTACTGAAACTGCTCTCATATCAGTTAAAGAGAAGGTCTCATGTCAAACTGTCCTCAGTTCCGATCCTTCTGGACCTCTCTGCAGCTTTTGACACAGTGGACCACAAGATCCTCCTGTCTGTCCTCGCCAGCCTTGGAATTACAATTAGGCTCTGCATGGTGAAGGTTTGCATCGTACCTGCAGGGACACTCATACCACGTAACATGGCAGGGCGACACGTCCGCTCCTTGTAGTCTCTCCACTGGCGTTCCACAAGGCTCGGTTCTTGGTCCTCTTCTTCTCTCACTCTACACTCACTCTCTTGGTAAAGTGATCTCCTCTCATGGACTCTCTTACCACTGTTGCAGTTCTGACTCGGTCCTACAGATTTCTCCTGTACAACATCCAGAGAATTCCACCCTTCCTCTCTAGAGAGTCGCCCAGGTGCTCGTTCAGTCTCTCATCACTTCAAGACTTGACCACTGCAGCTCTCTTCTGGCTGGTCTCCCTCTGCGCAACATTAGACCCCTGCAGCTGATCCAGAACACAGCGGGTCGGGTCGTCTTCAACGTCTCTAAATTCAGCCATGTTCAGCTCCTCCTCTGCTGCGTTCTCTCTTCACTGTAGCTTCCTGTAGCTGCTGCCCTCATCAGATTCAGACCCTGACTCTGGTCTACAAAGCCAAGACTGGACCAGCCAGCCCCTCCGTACTTGATGGCAATGGTCAAAAGCTGATCTGCACCAAGAGCCCTTCCAGCTTCAAGTACGGCTCGGCTCGACCCGCCATCCTTTAAGATCCACGGAAGACGAGCGTCCAGACTTTTTACTGTCCTGCACCGAAGTGGTGGAACGAACTTCCCCTGGGTGTCCGAACAGCAGAGTCCAATATAAACCTGCAACCAGGCAAAATCTATTGAGCAGTCAGTACTGTACACAAATGGAAATGTTCAGGGTCATACGGTTTGTTTATTGTACAGTATACAGCCTACAATGCACTGTACTACAGTATACAATACATATATACACACAGGTGATCAGTGTGTTTCCTCTTGTCTGTGGGCTGGGTCAGGCCAGAGCACCTCGTCAACATCACAAGCAATATTCTCCGTCCTGAGGCAACGGGGGAAGAAGCCGCCTGTGTGCCGTATCAAGCCCTGACATGATTCTTCACCTGTATCACAACAGGCTTAAGCCGCTGGCAGCAGATTTGCTCGGGTGTAGGGTTGTCCATCATATACTTTCCATCTCCAAGAGGAGAAAAACCCCTCAATAAAACTTCTGATTTGAATGCACTGTATGTACTGAAGAGTGTCCCTCAGACAGTACGTGGCAGTGCTGCAGACAGCCTGTATTTCAGTCCAGTGTCTGGATACAGTTGCACATACTGAGCCCCCAGTTCTTGCACCCTTGCTGCGTTGTGCTGTAAAGGTACTCCGTGTACTTGTCTCCTGTCAGACGGAGGACGCGGTCCTCTCACATCATTTCTTCTGTCTATTCTCATTCCCACCTTCAGCAACCTGTTTGCTCTCTGAACTTCTACTGCTTGTGTCACATCATCATCATCATCATGTTGAGTGGCTGTGTTTAATCAGTGACGTGTTCTTCATTTGTATTTATAATTGTTGTCACTTTGTTTAGCAGTTTGGAGAACGGGTGCATTAGAGTGCAGAGTGTGTTTAGAGTTACAGATTTGCCCCTGTACCCCCTGTTTCACTGTGAAAAATGTTTCATGTATGGAGAACAGATTGAACAGTTAGCTAAAAGGGTTTGGGCAGCTGCGGGAAAAACTGGAGCCCAAATAGACTGGCTCTGTTTACTGAGTTTAGAGTTTTGGAAATGTGACTACAGATGAGACAAAATGATGTTAGCAGTTGTAATAAACTGTAAACCAGGCGTTTCTTTATTAAGCTGTATTTATGGATCACTCATTTCCAAGTTTTTCGTTGTGACTTTTAATTTGCCTGTCTGCGCTGTGGGGACCTTTACTGTGACAGGTCAGCTGACTGACTCACATGACCGCTGTGGAGCGGTGAAAAGCGCTGCTGCTGGTGGTGCTGTTATTGGTGCTGGTGGTGTTATTGGTGCTGGTGGTGTTATTGGTGCTGGTGGTGGTGTTATTGGTGCTGGTGGTGTTATTGGTGCTGGTGGTGGTGTTATTGGTGCTGGTGGTGCTGAACTATGGCTGCTGTTGGAGCTCTCCGGCTTGTCCCGCTGCTGCTCTCTGTGGTCGCTCGCGCGGGCGGGTTCGGGTGGAGTGGAGACGCTTTCCAGCGCGAGGTGAAGTTTAATCGGACCGGCTGAACCAAAACAAGCTTCTGTAATATTAACTATACTTAATAAAGCCTCTATATATATATATATATGAATATGTTAAAATACCTCTATATATTACAGATATCAGATCTTCTGCTCGTGTTTATTAGAGAGAGAAAAAGAAGCTTTTTTTATAATTCATAATAAAAGTCCCTGCAGGCGCGCGTGCAGATTATTAAGATGATATTAAAATGATGTTCGTTCAGGATCCGAGGTTTAGGTGCAGTTTGAGGGAAGTGTAGCTGCTTCACTTCTGCTTTTCTACTTTATTTCTAGTAGTGTTAGAATGAGCTTAACCCATTCATTCCCTACTGCCCTGCTCAACATGGTCTAGATAGGTCCTGCAGAACCGGTTCTGATGGTTCTAAAGACTAATAGTTATACATTCTGCATATTTTCACCAATATAAAGGATTCTGCAATCTCTTAAAGGCTGCTTTTAGACCTAGCTAAAGATCTGGTTTAATAATGTAACAGACCTGAAGGGTTAAATGGAAAATGATTTTTAATTGAAGTTTATTTTGGTTACTGATGCGCTTTAGTAGATTCAACAGTTAGAGTAAAAAAAAGAAGTAATCCACCATTAGTGCTGGACAAAGATGGAGTTTGGCCTCCGCCTTTAACCCATGCATGCAGTGAAACACCACACACACACACACACACACACACACACACACACACTGACCATGCGCGCACACGCCTGGAGCAGTGGACAGCATTACTGTGCTGCCCAAGGGCCCAACAGTGGCAGCTTGCCAAGCCCAGGTCGACCTGCCCCACCTCAGCGCGCTTAACCGCTGAGCCACCGCCGTCCCCCCACTCTCTAGCTGAATGACCAGATCTCCTCTCTGTATCACTCAGGTGTCTCTGGAGCTGAACCCTGGCCAGCAGCTTCCCGCCCCTGGAGTCGACCTGCTCCACGTCCGAGCGCTGGGTGAAAACGACACCCTGCACTTCCTCCTCTGCAGTAAAGGAGCTCCTGCAGTACTACTGGTTCACACCAACTCCAGAGAGTCCACCGTTCAGGTGGACTGGCCTGCCTTCCTGAGCCACAACTCCACAGGCAGCCTGCGGGTGGTGCCGGAGAGCAGTGTGCAGTACAGCAGTGCTCTGGTGTTCTCCAGGGTAAGCCTGGTTTCAGTTTCGCATTAGTCACGAGCTGCGACCCCGTTCTTCACAGAAGGGTTTGAGTTCTGGAGTTTACAGGATTAGAATGAAGAGATTAAATCTGCTCGTCATTTCAGTCGTACCTGCATCAGGTTTAAGACTAAGATCAGTGAGACAAACGTGTATGCAGCAATTTCACATCTTACAATCATTCAAGTCTCTGTCAATACCAGCAGTTTAACAACAGGTTCAGAGTCTGAACTTTAGCCATTAGCACAGCAGTGACTGCTGAGACCACGGCTGCAGGTTAAGAAACAGAGAACTGAGCTCTGAGGCGCTTCCCTAATCTGCAAGGTTTGTGGGTGATTTGGTTTAGGGGTCACATTTAAGATGACCCCTAGAAAGGATCAGGAACTGATCCCTGAGGAATCCTGAGCTCACGTCCTCCTCTAAGGTGATAAACCACTGAGAAAAGCTCCATGTATTAATCTCCTTCTCCTCTCGCTCAGCTGTTGGAGTATGACGATGTAAACAACACTGCAGACCCTCAGGACCAGCCTGACTCCAGCTTCCTTCCCCCTTACGATCTTCAGAACTTCACCTGGAGCGACCTGAACAGCTCCCTGGACTACACACGCCACACAGCACTGCTCTGCGGGAGAGACGGCAGCTCCGGCTTCAGCAACGGCTCCTTCTGTCTGCAGGTGGAAGCTAATCTGAGGGGTGTTGAAAGGGGGGGTTGAAGTAAATCCTGGGGTTTTATCATGTTCATGTTGTGCTTGAGTGGTGATGCAGCAACCCTGGGATCAACACCTGGAACCACTGAGCAGCAACTTAACCCTCTCTGCTCCAGGGGGCACTGTAGTGTTGCTGGTTCACTGGGTTCTTATTAAAGACACGTTTTTGCCACTGCATGCTAACATCAGAACTTTACCTCCCTCAGCTCAGGCTGATCAGTCGCCACTCTGCTGTGCTGGGCGGTTAGCACTGCTGATGTTCAGACCAAAGGCTTTCGGGTTGGGTTTATACTCCAGCTATGAGGCTGAACGCCTCCACGCTGTAAGACGTGCAGTTAGCCCCAAGCTTACTGTAAGGAAGCATCAGTCTAGAAGTAGAAGCTTTGTGACACGGCTGAGTTTACAGCTGACTGTGAGCGGCTCTGAAGGTCTGCGGGGCTCTGAAGGTCTGCGGGGCTCTGAAGGTCTGATGACTTTTTGGTGTTTTCTCAGTTCTCAGCGTTCGAGTCTGAGGGTCGGGAGAAGGCGTGGCCGAGCCTCCTCCACAGCGCTAACTCCTCCCAGCTGCGCATGTGGTTGGAGGGTGTGAAGCCACGGACCAATCAATCACGCTTCACCCTGGAGCTCCAGTCAGTGAGTGAGGAGGGGTTTCAGGCCAGAGTAGACGTTCACAAATTCATCGATGACGAGTTCACGCCCTCCATATTCCAGGTATGAAGATCCTGTAGAGTTATACATCTCCTCTCCTCGCCTCCTCTCCCAGTCCAGCTCTCCTCTCCTCTCCTCGCCTCCTCACCCAGTCCAGCTCTCCTCTCCTCGCCTCCTCACCCAGTCCAGCTCTCCTCTCCTCTCCTCGCCTCCTCACCCAGTCCAGCTCTCCTCTCCTCTCCTCGCCTCCTCACCCAGTCCAGCTCTCCTCTCCTCTCCTCCTCACCCAGTCCAGCTCTCCTCTCCTCTCCTCTCCTCCTCACCCAGTCCAGCTCTCCTCTCCTCTCCTCGCCTCCTCACCCAGTCCAGCTCTCCTCTCCTCTCCTCGCCTCCTCACCCAGTCCAGCTCTCCTCTCCTACTCACCCAGTCCAGCTCTCCTCTCCTCTCCTCTCCTACTCACCCAGTCTAGCTCTCCTCTCCTCTCCTCGCCTCCTCACCCAGTCCAGCTCTCCTCTCCTACTCACCCAGTCCAGCTCTCCTCTCCTCTGCTCTCCTACTCACCCAGTCCACCTCTCCTCTCCTCTCCCAGTCCAGCTCTCTTCTCCTCTCCTACTCACCCAGTCCACCTCTCCTCTCCTCTCCCAGTCCAGCTCTCCTCTCCTACTCACCCAGTCCAGCTCTCCTCTCCTCTCCTCTCCTACTCACCCAGTCCAGCTCTCCTCTCCTCTCCTACTCACCCAGTCCAGCTCTCCTCTCCTCTCCTACTCACCCAGTCCAGCTCTCCTCTCCTCTCCTACTCACCCAGTCTAGCTCTCCTCTCCTCTCCTCGCCTCCTCACCCAGTCCAGCTCTCCTCTCCTCTCCTCTCCTCTCCTCTCCTCTCCTCTCCTACTCACCCAGTCCACCTCTCCTCTCCTCTGCTCTCCTACTCACCCAGTCCAGCTCTCCTCTCCTCACCCAGTCCAGCTCTCCTCTCCTACTCACCCAGTCCAGCTCTCCTCTCCTACTCACCCAGTCCAGCTCTCCTCTCCTACTCACCCAGTCCAGCTCTCCTCTCCTACTCACCCAGTCCAGCTCTCCTCTCCTACTCACCCAGTCCAGCTCTCCTCTCCTCTGCTCTCCTACTCACCCAGTCCAGCTCTCCTCTCCTCTGCTCTCCTACTCACCCAGTCCACCTCTCCTCTCCTCTGCTCTCCTACTCACCCAGTCCAGCTCTCCTCTCCTCTCCTCTCCTCTCCTCTCCTACTCACCCAGTCCACCTCTCCTCTCCTCTGCTCTCCTACTCACCCAGTCCAGCTCTCCTCTCCTACTCACCCAGTCCAGCTCTCCTCTCCTACTCACCCAGTCCAGCTCTCCTCTCCTACTCACCCAGTCCAGCTCTCCTCTCCTACTCACCCAGTCCAGCTCTCCTCTCCTCTGCTCTCCTACTCACCCAGTCCACCTCTCCTCTCCTCTGCTCTCCTACTCACCCAGTCCACCTCTCCTCTCCTCTCCCAGTCCAGCTCTCTTCTCCTCTCCTCTCCCAGTCCAGCTCTCTTCTCCTCTCCTCTCCTCTCCCAGTCCAGCTCTCTTCTCCTCTCCTCTCCTCTCCCAGTCCAGCTCTCTTCTCCTCTCCTCTCCTCTCCCAGTCCAGCTCTCTTCTCCTCTCCTACTCACCCAGTCCAGCTCTCTTCTCCTCTCCTACTCACCCAGTCCAGCTCTCTTCTCCTCTCCTACTCACCCAGTCCAGCTCTCCTCTCCTCTCCCAGTCCACCTCTCCTCTCCTACTCACCCAGTCCAGCTCTCTTCTCCTCTCCTCTCCTCTCCCAGTCCAGCTCTCTTCTCCTCTCCTACTCACCCAGTCCAGCTCTCTTCTCCTCTCCTACTCACCCAGTCCACCTCTCCTCTCCTCTCCTCGCCTCCTCTCCCAGTCCAGCTCTCCTCTCCTCTCCTCTCCTACTCACCCAGTCCAGCTCTCCTCTCCTCTCCTCTCCTCTCCTACTCACCCAGTCTAGCTCTCCTCTCCTCTCCTCGCCTCCTCACCCAGTCCAGCTCTCCTCTCCTCTCCTCTCCTACTCACCCAGTCCAGCTCTCCTCTCCTCTCCTCTCCTCTCCTACTCACCCAGTCCAGCTCTCCTCTCCTCTCCTCGCCTCCTCACCCAGTCCAGCTCTCCTCTCCTCTCCTCTCCTACTCACCCAGTCTAGCTCTCCTCTCCTCTCCTCGCCTCCTCACCCAGTCCAGCTCTCCTCTCCTCGCCTCCTCACCCAGTCCAGCTCTCCTCTCCTCTCCTCTCCTACTCACCCAGTCCAGCTCTCCTCTCCTCTCCTCTCCTCTCCTACTCACCCAGTCTAGCTCTCCTCTCCTCTCCTCGCCTCCTCACCCAGTCCAGCTCTCCTCTCCTCTCCTCTCCTCTCCTCTCCTCTCCTCTCCTACTCACCCAGTCCAGCTCTCCTCTCCTCTCCTCTCCTCTCCTACTCACCCAGTCCAGCTCTCTTCTCCTCTCCTACTCACCCAGTCCAGCTCTCTTCTCCTCTCCTACTCACCCAGTCCAGCTCTCTTCTCCTCTCCTACTCACCCAGTCCAGCTCTCTTCTCCTCTCCTACTCACCCAGTCCAGCTCTCTTCTCCTCTCCTACTCACCCAGTCCACCTCTCCTCTCCTCTCCTACTCACCCAGTCCACCTCTCCTCTCCTCTCCTACTCACCCAGTCTAGCTCTCCTCTCCTCTCCTCGCCTACTCACCCAGTCTAGCTCTCCTCTCCTCTCCTCGCCTACTCACCCAGTCCACCTCTCCTCTCCTCTCCTCGCCTACTCACCCAGTCCACCTCTCCTCTCCTCTCCTCGCCTCCTCACCCAGTCCACCTCTCCTCTCCTCTCCTCGCCTCCTCTCCCAGTCCACCTCTCCTCTCCTCTCCTCGCCTCCTCTCCCAGTCCACCTCTCCTCTCCTCTCCTCCTCACCCAGTCCACCTCTCCTCTCCTCTCCTCCTCACCCAGTCCACCTCTCCTCTCCTCTCCTCTCCTCCTCACCCAGTCCACCTCTCCTCTCCTCTCCTCTCCTCCTCACCCAGTCCACCTCTCCTCTCCTCTCCTCGCCTCCTCACCCAGTCCACCTCTCCTCTCCTCTCCTCGCCTCCTCACCCAGTCCAGCTCTCCTCTCCTCTCCTCGCCTCCTCACCCAGTCCAGCTCTCCTCTCCTCTCCTCGCCTCCTCTCCCAGTCCACCTCTCCTCTCCTCTCCTCTCCTCTCCCAGTCCAGCTCTCCTCTCCTCTCCTCTCCCAGTCCAGCTCTCCTCTCCTCATCTCGCCTCCTCTCCTCTGCCAAAGTGTGTAATTCTAAATTCTATTACAATAAAAATAAAAGAAAGGGAAAATACATCAATACTAACCGAAAATTATACATATACACATTATTATTATTATTATTATTATTATTGAATTATATAGATATTTACAGCGAGGATATTGAGGAATGTGATTCTTTTATTTCTTTATATATATTAGTGAATACAGGGGTGATGGACTCCTCTCTCAGGGTGTGACAGCTGTGCACATATTTTGCTTTTACCTGAACACCTGCTCTCTCTCTCTTTCTCTCGCTCGCTCTCTCTCGCTCTCAGGTGTCTCAGTGGGTCTCGTCCAAGGTGAATTCCAGTGCATTGGCTGGTTTTGCTCAGTGGAAGCCGGTGGCGTACCGTCAGCGGGTGCCAGTGCTGGAGGATGCCACGCCTTGCAGAAACACCCCACCTATCTCTCTCGCTCATCCCACACCCTCAGGCCTGGTCTCCGCTTACTTTACCCACAGTCCTCTCACCTATGGCATCAATGTCAGCTTTGGCATGGCTGAAGACCCGTTCTACAGCTCCACCCACTTCATTAGCTGGTGTGTGTCTATTGGGTGGGGGAAGTGATTGGACAGCTGTTTTCGTTTTCTTTTTTCACATTCCTTATTCCTTATTCTCGTTCTGGGATTTTTTTTTTCCTGCAACTGTTTGTTTTGATCATTAATTATTACGGTGACTCTGTTCGGACTTGGTCCGTGGTCTCTGCAGAACTGGGGATGGGTCAGGTGGCCCAGTTCGGTTTTATGTGTTCTGTGCTAAACCATGTCCACTGGAACACTTACCCTGAGGTAGCAGTGGTCTGATGGTGAATGCACTGATGTGGGAGGGGTTCATGTCAGTAATGGCAAAAGCAGCACCGGCCTAAAGAGTCTCCTCGAGACCTGTACAGGCCTGGGGGGGGTCAAGTGTTGTTTCCATGGCTATCTATATCATGTTCTGGTCCGGGACATTACAGGCTCAGGGAAGATTTCGGCATGGCAGTCGTGGATTCTGCAGGGGGTTTGTAGGCTGTACAGGACTCTGCCAGGCTGAACTGCTTGGTGGGGCTCTGCTGGACGGGACTTTGTCAGACCGGGTTCGGTCAGGTAGGACAGGTGGGTGGGGCTCTGCCTGGCCGGACACCATTGTGGATAATGGTGTTCTGAAGGTCATGTCTGTAGTTGGACACCAGAACTTTGCCACTCTGCGAATGAAGTGTAATGAGCTGTGAGTGTAAACCTCCCTCTCCCTTTCTGCAGGACCCTACTGGTGGGAATGGGAACTCCTCCGTCCGATTTCTTTTCTCCACTGGTAATGGGAATCATGGCTGTGGGACTTGGCACGCCACTTGCCCTCATCATGCTGGGCGGGATTTACGTCTGCATCCGGAAAACGAGGGAAGAGCCGCTGGGCTATCAGCCTATCAACTGACACTGTATAAGACAGGCCCCTCCCACACTTGTATGCTGCCCAGTGAGCGGTTATGTTGTAGGGTTAGGTTAGCCAATCAGAAGTGCCTTTTTTTTTTTTTTTTTTTTTTTTTTTTTTTTTTTTTTTTTCAGTTTTTTGGACAGGATAGTGTGTGACCCTCCTGATAAAGATGGCTAGAGTCAGCACACAAGTGTATTTCATCATACCCACTGTTATGAAGAACAACCACTGACTGTGCTAGAAGAGCACAATTTTGGACGGAGCCTAGCACACCATACATATTCTAAAGCCACGCCCTTTACATTATTCCTGGAGCTTCTAAAGCTGAATATTTAAAAACAAACATTGTCTTTAATCAAGCTGCAGCGAGAGAATCTCCTGATCAGTTTTATTTGACTATAAGCTGTTTTTATATTTTTATTCAGTTTAAATGTAATATCTTTCCTGTTCTGCACTGGTACATTTACAGTTATTAAGGGTTTCATAGTTCAGACTGGAGGTTTGGTGAGATTGGATTGTTGCTCTACGACACTGCTGTAAACTGTTTTGTGAAAAGATTTCTTTACAGTGGAGGTGAATAGAAGCAGGCGTCGGTCGCCATGACTACAACAGGTACAGCCCATAATTTATTTCCTATCCAAACCCACCAGTGCAGCTACACGAGTCTACTGAGTTTTATATGGAATGATGATGATGATGATGATGATGATGATGAAGAATAAAATAGTGAATAGAGAATCTGAACTAATGCAGTTCTCTTTAGGGACTACTTTCTGTAGCTGCACTACACCCTGCAGCATGTATCCCTCCACCATTTTAATGATCTGATTTTAAAAGCAGGTTCTAGAGCCGAACTCTTCTCAGAACTCTGGTAGAACCGTGTCTCAGGCATCAGGCAGCGTCTTCATCACCATTAGGTGAAGAACTTTCTGTGAGGAGCTTTTATTAGAGCTTCAGACGTCTGCTTCCCTTCACCTCCACTGTAGAACTCCAGCTCTGACTGAGGGAGCTTATCTAGAACCACCACTGTAGAACTCCAGCTCTGACTGGGGGAGCTTATCTAGAACCTCCACTGTAGAACTCCAGCTCTGACTGGGGGAGCTTATCTAGAACCACCACTGTAGAACTCCAGCTCTGACTGGGGGAGCTTATCTAGACTGTTAACTCCATTCTGACTGGCTATGTTCACATCTGATCTGTTTATTTGGGAGAGAATGAAATATAAAGGGGTAAAATCAGGAGGGTGTGTTTTTTTTTTTTTTTTTTTTTTTTTTTTTCCCTCCCTTCACTAAAGTCTGATCTGCTGCTGTGGATAATTTCCAAACTCTGGTCATTACATCCAAGTGCAGGTCTGACTGGGAGTCTGACTGGGAGTCTGAGTGGGACGTTCTCATTGGGTCAACACTGGTGCGCCACCTGCAGTGTTTTTGTTTTTTTGCACTGTGTTTCTCAGGGAGTTTAGTCTTGTCTGTCTGGAGTTGTGATGTTCTGCAGGGAAGCAGCTGGACCACGGTCTGCTGCTGAACGGATGGTTTAGCAAAAACTCAACTGTACACTTTTCCTCTAACTTCAGGCGATCAGCTGCGAGGTTTGATGTCCAAATCTGACCTCTTTAGTTTTGGGCTAGGGTTACGTCAGTGATCCTCGAACAGCGGAAACATTTGAGTTTTCTGTTTATTTTTTTTATTGTATTTCACAGATTTAATATTTTAATTGGAAAACCTACATTAAAGCACTTCAGTTATTGGAATCTTGATTTTACAACCATAATGCAGGAATCTTCTTATGCTGTTTTATATTTTGTACCGACGTTGATCATGTTTGCATAGAATCAGACTGTTTATTATGAGTCTGAATGAGCTTTTTAATCTGACTTGTAAAGTAAAAATTGCATGTGATGAAAATCATATTTCCCTTTAATGTCCAGTCAGACCCCGCTGATGCACCCTGTTATTCTTTATGTAATTTAAAAGAAAATGCGATTTGTGTATAAAAGTGAAAGCATTTTTAAATAGTTTAATACCAAAAGCATCAGCAAATGTAAAAATGTAGATCTGTCTGACTTCTTACAGAACCTCAAAGACTCAAATCCAATAAATCAGCTTTTACACAAAAATAAGTCATAAAAATGAAACACGCTGGAGTTTCTTTATGTGGAAGCAGGATATGAAAACAGCAAGCCAGACGATCTGCCTGTGTACAGACTTCCTGTTTCACAGTGTACTGTAGATGTTCAATCGAAGCACGACTGAGTGCAGAATGAACCAGTTTGAGGATTGTGGGCGAGGACGTAAGCTTCAATTACTTCTTAGCCTCAAATATTAGCCTTGTATCTCCAGGATGAAAATAAAAAAATAAAAATCACATCTTTCTACAACATTGCAGAAGAATAAACTTCTAATCAGAGAATCATGGCCTGCTAAGCCCTCTAGATTTACAGATAGCAGATTTACAAAAGAGCAGCAGGGTGATGAACACTTTAGTTTCAGAATCCAGCCACAGGTCACATAGAACGGGTCATTTATATTGAACTGGGAATTAAGCAGCATCCCTGGCTAACTGGCCACAGACTGGTTTTAATCGTATGGTTGCAAAACTATTAAAACCAAAAGTAGTTTTTTTTTCCAGAAGCAACTAAAGCCTCGGGTACAAAAGATTGCAGTTTTCCATGTGAGGACCATTGAACCATTTAACCCCACCACCTCAGCTTTGGGGGTGGGGCTGTAGTGGGTATGGCCACATCAAACACTGCCTCTGGACCACTCGATGAACAGACAAAGTAGAGATTGGCTCCCAGCAGAACCAGCATAGGCAGGAAGGAGAGGCCGAACCCCAGAGAACGAACACTGCTGCCAAGAACCACACACACCCAGTAGATCAACCTAAACAGGGGCATCAGGAGTTTAGTGAGGAACAGTCAGAAAAAAACAAAAAAAGAGAAAGTCTAATAATAATAATAATAATAATAGTAAAGAAAATAATAAAAGACTGTGTCTTTAAACAAACTCTCACACACCTGCCGAAGACAAAGATGATGGTCAACAAGGGCACCAGTTTGAGCATGTCCTGGTGGATGTAGGTTGCCATGACAGCAAGCTGGATGAAGTAGAGCAGGTAGAGATGTAGAGAATCTCGCACATAATTGCCATGAATGGTAACTTCACGCACCCTCCGATTCCCTTCAAACAGAGGCTTTAGAGCCCCGAACTTAAACCTGGACACACCCTGCACTAACACACCTGAGAGAGAGCACGAGACAAAGAGAGAGAGAGAGAGCACGAGACAAAGAGAGAGAGACAGAGAGAGAGCGAGAGACAAAGAGAGAGACACAGAGAGAACGCGAGAGAGAGAGCGACATAGAGAAACAGAGAGAGAGAGAGAGCGCGAGACAAAGAGAGAGAGAGAGCACGAGACAAAGAGAGAGAGACAGAGAGAGAGCGAGAGACAAAGAGAGAGACACAGAGAGAACGCGAGACAGAGAGCGACACAGAGAAACAGAGCGAGAGAGAGACAGAGCGAGAGACAAAGAGAGAGAGAGCGCGAGACAAAGAGAGAGACAGAGCGAGAGACAAAGAGAGAGAGAGAGCACGAGACAAAGAGAGAGAGACAGAGAGAGAGCGAGAGACAAAGAGAGAGACACAGAGAGAACGCGAGACAGAGAGCGACACAGAGAAACAGAGCGAGAGAGAGACAGAGCGAGAGACAAAGAGAGAGAGAGCGCGAGACAAAGAGAGACAGAGCGAGAGACAAAGAGAGAGAGAGACAGTATGTTACTATTGCTAATAAAAATCACAAGATCATCTGTCAAGCAAAACCTTGTCTCTTCAGAAGCATTTACATTTATATTTAATTATTAATATAATAATAATCCTCCTCTGAACAAACACCGTTCTCGTCAAGTACCCTCCCAATAAAAAACAACAACAACAACAATAATAATAATAATAATAATAATAAGCAATGTGATTAATGGAGTGTATTCTCAGACAGATTTTTTTTGTGTTTTTACAAACATGAAGTGTTAAAAGGCATGTCGTACTGTAGGGGTGTGTCGTACTGTAGGGGTGTGCCGTACTGTAGGGGTGTGCCGTACTGTAGGGGTGTGTCGTACTGTAGATGTAGTGCTGGTGTGTCTTACAGTAAGGGTGTGTCTTACTGTAGATGTAGTGCTGGTGTGTCTTACTGTAGGGGTGTGTCATACTGTAAGGGTGTGTCATACTGTAGAAGTAGTGCTGGTGTGTCTTACTGTAAGGGTGTGTCTTACTGTAGATGTAGTGCTGGTGTGTCTTACTGTAAGGGTGTGTCTTACTGTAGATGTAGTGCTGGTGTGTCTTACTGTAGGGGTGTGTCTTACTGTAGGGGTGTGTCTTACTCTAGATGTAGTGCTGGTGTGTCTTACTGTAGGGGTGTGTCTTACTGTAGGGGTGTGTCTTACTCTAGATGTAGTGCTGGTGTGTCGTACTGTAGGGGTGTGTCTTACTGTAAGGGTGTGTCATACTGTAGATGTAGTGCTGGTGTGTCTTACTGTAGGGGTGTGTCGTACTGTAGGGGTGTGTCATACTGTAGATGTAGTGCTGGTGTGTCGTACTGTAGGGGTGTGTCTTACTGTAAGGGTGTGTCATACTGTAGATGTAGTGCTGGTGTGTCGTACTGTAGGGGTGTGTCGTACTGTAGGGGTGTGTCGTACTGTAGGGGTGTGTCGTACTGTAGATGTAGTGCTGGTGTGTCGTACTGTAGGGGTGTGTCTTACTGTAGGGGTGTGTCTTACTCTAGATGTAGTGCTGGTGTGTCTTACTGTAGGGGTGTGTCGTACTGTAGATGTAGTGCTGGTGTGTTTTACTGTAGGGGTGTGTCTTACTGTAAATGTAGTGCTGGTGTGTTTTACTGTAGGGGTGTGTCTTACTGTAGGGGTGTGTCGTACTGTAGATGTAGTGCTGGTGTGTCTTACTGTAGATGTAGTGCTGGTGTGTCTTACTGTAGGGGTGTGTCATACTGTAGATGTAGTGCTGGTGTGTCTTACTGTAGATGTAGTGCTGGTGTGTCGTACTGTAGGGGTGTGTCTTACTGTAAGGGTGTGTCATACTGTAGATGTAGTGCTGGTGTGTCTTACTGTAGGGGTGTGTCGTACTGTAGGGGTGTGTCATACTGTAGATGTAGTGCTGGTGTGTCGTACTGTAGGGGTGTGTCTTACTGTAAGGGTGTGTCATACTGTAGATGTAGTGCTGGTGTGTCTTACTGTAGGGGTGTGTCGTACTGTAGGGGTGTGTCGTACTGTAGGGGTGTGTCATACTGTAGATGTAGTGCTGGTGTGTCGTACTGTAGGGGTGTGTCTTACTGTAGGGGTGTGTCTTACTCTAGATGTAGTGCTGGTGTGTCTTACTGTAGGGGTGTGTCGTACTGTAGATGTAGTGCTGGTGTGTTTTACTGTAGGGGTGTGTCTTACTGTAAATGTAGTGCTGGTGTGTTTTACTGTAGGGGTGTGTCTTACTGTAGGGGTGTGTCGTACTGTAGATGTAGTGCTGGTGTGTCTTACTGTAGATGTAGTGCTGGTGTGTCTTACTGTAGGGGTGTGTCATACTGTAGATGTAGTGCTGGTGTGTCTTACTGTAGATGTAGTGCTGGTGTGTCGTACTGTAGGGGTGTGTCTTACTGTAGGGGTGTGTCTTACTGTAGATGTAGTGCTGGTGTGTCTTACTGTAGGGGTGTGTCATACTGTAGATGTAGTGCTGGTGTGTCGTACTGTAGGGGTGTGTCTTACTGTAGATGTAGTGCTGGTGTGTCGTACTGTAGGGGTGTGTCTTACTGTAGATGTAGTGCTGGTGTGTCGTACTGTAGGGGTGTGTCTTACTGTAGATGTAGTGCTGGTGTGTCTTACTGTAGGGGTGTGTCTTACTGTAGGGGTGTGTCTTACTGTAGATGTAGTACTGGTGTGTCATACTGTAGGGGTGTGTCATACTGTAGAGGTGTGTCATACTGTAGATGTAGTGCTGGTGTGTTTTACTGTAGGGGTAGTGCTGGTGTGTCTTACTGTAGGGGTGTGTCTTACTGTAGATGTAGTGCTGGTGTGTTTTACTGTAGGGGTGTGTCTTACTGTAGGGGTGTGTCATACTGTAGATGTAGTGCTGGTGTGTTTTACTGTAGGGGTGTGTCTTACTGTAGATGTAGTGCTGGTGTGTTTTACTGTAGGGGTGTGTCTTACTGTAGATGTAGTGCTGGTGTGTTTTACTGTAGGGGTGTGTCTTACTGTAGATGTAGTGCTGGTGTGTCTTACTGTAGGGGTGTGTCATACTGTAGATGTAGTGCTGGTGTGTCTTACTGTAGATGTAGTGCTGGTGTGTCTTACTGTAGGGGTGTGTCTTACTGTAGATGTAGTGCTGGTGTGTCGTACTGTAGGGGTGTGTCTTACTGTAGATGTAGTGCTGGTGTGTCGTACTGTAGGGGTGTGTCTTACTGTAGATGTAGTGCTGGTGTGTCTTACTGTAGGGGTGTGTCTTACTGTAGGGGTGTGTCGTACTGTAGATGTAGTACTGGTGTGTCATACTGTAGGGGTGTGTCATACTGTAGAGGTGTGTCATACTGTAGATGTAGTGCTGGTGTGTTTTACTGTAGGGGTGTGTCTTACTGTAGATGTAGTGCTGGTGTGTTTTACTGTAGGGTGTGTCTTACTGTAGGGGTGTGTCATACTGTAGATGTAGTGCTGGTGTGTTTTACTGTAGGGGTGTGTCTTACTGTAGATGTAGTGCGGGTGTGTCTTACTGTAGGGGTGTGTCTTACTGTAGGGGTGTGTCTTACTGTAGATGTAGTGCTGGTGTATCTTACTGTAGGGGTGTGTCGTACTGTAGGGGTGTGTCTTACTGTAGATGTAGTGCGGGTGTGTCTTACTGTAGGGGTGTGTCTTACTGTAGATGTAGTGCTGGTGTTTCTTACTGTAGGAGTGTGTCTTACTGTAGATGTAGTGCTGGTGTGTCTTACTGTAGGGGTGTGTCTTACTGTAGATGTAGTGCTGGTGTGTCTTACTGAAGGGGTGTGTCTTACTGTAGGGGTGTGTCTTACTGTAGATGTAGTACTGGTGTGTCATACTGTAGGGGTGTGTCATACTGTAGAGGTGTGTCATACTGTAGATGTAGTGCTGGTGTGTTTTACTGTAGGGGTAGTGCTGGTGTGTCTTACTGTAGGGGTGTGTCTTACTGTAGATGTAGTGCTGGTGTGTTTTACTGTAGGGGTGTGTCTTACTGTAGGGGTGTGTCATACTGTAGATGTAGTGCTGGTGTGTTTTACTGTAGGGGTGTGTCTTACTGTAGATGTAGTGCTGGTGTGTCTTACTGTAGGGGTGTGTCATACTGTAGATGTAGTGCTGGTGTGTCTTACTGTAGATGTAGTGCTGGTGTGTCTTACTGTAGGGGTGTGTCATACTGTAGATGTAGTGCTGGTGTGTCTTACTGTAGATGTAGTGCTGGTGTGTCGTACTGTAGGGGTGTGTCTTACTGTAAGGGTGTGTCATACTGTAGATGTAGTGCTGGTGTCTTACTGTAGGGGTGTGTCGTACTGTAGGGGTGTGTCATACTGTAGATGTAGTGCTGGTGTGTCGTACTGTAGGGGTGTGTCTTACTGTAAGGGTGTGTCATACTGTAGATGTAGTGCTGGTGTGTCTTACTGTAGGGGTGTGTCGTACTGTAGGGGTGTGTCGTACTGTAGGGGTGTGTCATACTGTAGATGTAGTGCTGGTGTGTCGTACTGTAGGGGTGTGTCTTACTGTAGGGGTGTGTCTTACTCTAGATGTAGTGCTGGTGTGTCTTACTGTAGGGGTGTGTCGTACTGTAGATGTAGTGCTGGTGTGTCTTACTGTAGGGGTGTGTCTTACTGTAGGGGTGTGTCTTACTGTAGATGTAGTACTGGTGTGTCATACTGTAGGGGTGTGTCATACTGTAGAGGTGTGTCATACTGTAGATGTAGTGCTGGTGTGTTTTACTGTAGGGGTAGTGCTGGTGTGTCTTACTGTAGGGGTGTGTCTTACTGTAGATGTAGTGCTGGTGTGTTTTACTGTAGGGGTGTGTCTTACTGTAGGGGTGTGTCATACTGTAGATGTAGTGCTGGTGTGTTTTACTGTAGGGGTGTGTCTTACTGTAGATGTAGTGCTGGTGTGTTTTACTGTAGGGGTGTGTCTTACTGTAGATGTAGTGCTGGTGTGTTTTACTGTAGGGGTGTGTCTTACTGTAGATGTAGTGCTGGTGTGTCTTACTGTAGGGGTGTGTCATACTGTAGATGTAGTGCTGGTGTGTCTTACTGTAGATGTAGTGCTGGTGTGTCTTACTGTAGGGGTGTGTCTTACTGTAGATGTAGTGCTGGTGTGTCTTACTGTAGGGGTGTGTCTTACTGTAGATGTAGTGCTGGTGTGTCGTACTGTAGGGGTGTGTCTTACTGTAGATGTAGTGCTGGTGTGTCTTACTGTAGGGGTGTGTCTTACTGTAGGGGTGTGTCGTACTGTAGATGTAGTACTGGTGTGTCATACTGTAGGGGTGTGTCATACTGTAGAGGTGTGTCATACTGTAGATGTAGTGCTGGTGTGTTTTACTGTAGGGGTGTGTCTTACTGTAGATGTAGTGCTGGTGTGTTTTACTGTAGGGGTGTGTCTTACTGTAGATGTAGTGCGGGTGTGTCTTACTGTAGGGGTGTGTCTTACTGTAGGGGTGTGTCTTACTGTAGATGTAGTGCTGGTGTATCTTACTGTAGGGGTGTGTCGTACTGTAGGGGTGTGTCTTACTGTAGATGTAGTGCGGGTGTGTCTTACTGTAGGGGTGTGTCGTACTGTAGGGGTGTGTCGTACTGTAGATGTAGTGCTGGTGTGTTTTACTGTAGGGGTGTGTCTTACTGTAGATGTAGTGCGGGTGTGTCTTACTGTAGGGGTGTGTCTTACTGTAGGGGTGTGTCTTACTGTAGATGTAGTGCTGGTGTATCTTACTGTAGGGGTGTGTCTTACTGTAGGGGTGTGTCTTACTGTAGATGTAGTGCTGGTGTGTCGTACTGTAGGGGTGTGTCTTACTGTAGATGTAGTGCTGGTGTGTCTTACTGTAGGGGTGTGTCGTACTGTAGATGTAGTGCTGGTGTGTCTTACTGTAGGGGTGTGTCTTACTGTAGGGGTGTGTCTTACTGTAGATGTAGTGCTGGTGTGTCTTACTGTAGGGGTGTGTCTTACTGTAGATGTAGTGCTGGTGTGTCTTACTGTAGGGGTGTGTCTTACTGTAGATGTAGTGCTGGTGTGTCTTACTGTAGGGGTGTGTCTTACTGTAGGGGTGTGTCTTACTGTAGATGTAGTGCTGGTGTGTCGTACTGTAGGGGTGTGTCTTACTGTAGATGTAGTGCTGGTGTGTCTTACTGTAGGGGTGTGTCTTACTGTAGGGGTGTGTCTTACTGTAGATGTAGTGCTGGTGTTTCTTACTGTAGGAGTGTGTCTTACTGTAGATGTAGTGCTGGTGTGTCTTACTGTAGGGGTGTGTTTTACTGTAGATGTAGTGCTGGTGTGTTTTACTGTAGGAGTGTGTCTTACTGTAGATGTAGTGCTGGTGTGTTTTACTGTAGGGGGTGTGTTTTACTGTAGGGGTGTGTCGTACTGTAGATGTAGTGCTGGTGTGTTTTACTGTAGGGGTAGTGCTGGTGTGTCTTACTGTAGGGGTGTGTTTTACTGTAGATGTAGTGCTGGTGCGTCTTACTGTAGGGGTGTGTCTTACTGTAGATGTAGTGCTGGTGTGTCTTACTGTAGGGGTGTGTCTTACTGTAGATGTAGTGCTGGTGTGTCTTACTGTAGGGGTGTGTCTTACTGTAGATGTAGTGCTGGTGTGTCTTACTGTAGGGGTGTGTCTTACTGTAGATGTAGTGCTGGTGTGTCTTACTGTAGGGGTGTGTCTTACTGTAGATGTAGTGCTGGTGTGTCTTACTGTAGGGGTGTGTCTTACTGTAGATGTAGTGCTGGTGTGTCTTACTGTAGGGGTGTGTCATACTGTAGATGTAGTGCTGGTGTGTCTTACTGTAGATGTAGTGCTGGTGTGTCTTACTGTAGGGGTGTGTCTTACTGTAGATGTAGTGCTGGTGTGTCGTACTGTAGGGGTGTGTCTTACTGTAGATGTAGTGCTGGTGTGTCGTACTGTAGGGGTGTGTCTTACTGTAGATGTAGTGCTGGTGTGTCTTACTGTAGGGGTGTGTCTTACTGTAGGGGTGTGTCGTACTGTAGATGTAGTACTGGTGTGTCATACTGTAGGGGTGTGTCATACTGTAGAGGTGTGTCATACTGTAGATGTAGTGCTGGTGTGTTTTACTGTAGGGGTGTGTCTTACTGTAGATGTAGTGCTGGTGTGTTTTACTGTAGGGTGTGTCTTACTGTAGGGGTGTGTCATACTGTAGATGTAGTGCTGGTGTGTTTTACTGTAGGGGTGTGTCTTACTGTAGATGTAGTGCGGGTGTGTCTTACTGTAGGGGTGTGTCTTACTGTAGGGGTGTGTCTTACTGTAGATGTAGTGCTGGTGTATCTTACTGTAGGGGTGTGTCGTACTGTAGGGGTGTGTCTTACTGTAGATGTAGTGCGGGTGTGTCTTACTGTAGGGGTGTGTCTTACTGTAGATGTAGTGCTGGTGTTTCTTACTGTAGGAGTGTGTCTTACTGTAGATGTAGTGCTGGTGTGTCTTACTGTAGGGGTGTGTCTTACTGTAGATGTAGTGCTGGTGTGTCTTACTGAAGGGGTGTGTCTTACTGTAGGGGTGTGTCTTACTGTAGATGTAGTACTGGTGTGTCATACTGTAGGGGTGTGTCATACTGTAGAGGTGTGTCATACTGTAGATGTAGTGCTGGTGTGTTTTACTGTAGGGGTAGTGCTGGTGTGTCTTACTGTAGGGGTGTGTCTTACTGTAGATGTAGTGCTGGTGTGTTTTACTGTAGGGGTGTGTCTTACTGTAGGGGTGTGTCATACTGTAGATGTAGTGCTGGTGTGTTTTACTGTAGGGGTGTGTCTTACTGTAGATGTAGTGCTGGTGTGTCTTACTGTAGGGGTGTGTCATACTGTAGATGTAGTGCTGGTGTGTCTTACTGTAGATGTAGTGCTGGTGTGTCTTACTGTAGGGGTGTGTCATACTGTAGATGTAGTGCTGGTGTGTCTTACTGTAGATGTAGTGCTGGTGTGTCGTACTGTAGGGGTGTGTCTTACTGTAAGGGTGTGTCATACTGTAGATGTAGTGCTGGTGTCTTACTGTAGGGGTGTGTCGTACTGTAGGGGTGTGTCATACTGTAGATGTAGTGCTGGTGTGTCGTACTGTAGGGGTGTGTCTTACTGTAAGGGTGTGTCATACTGTAGATGTAGTGCTGGTGTGTCTTACTGTAGGGGTGTGTCGTACTGTAGGGGTGTGTCGTACTGTAGGGGTGTGTCATACTGTAGATGTAGTGCTGGTGTGTCGTACTGTAGGGGTGTGTCTTACTGTAGGGGTGTGTCTTACTCTAGATGTAGTGCTGGTGTGTCTTACTGTAGGGGTGTGTCGTACTGTAGATGTAGTGCTGGTGTGTCTTACTGTAGGGGTGTGTCTTACTGTAGGGGTGTGTCTTACTGTAGATGTAGTACTGGTGTGTCATACTGTAGGGGTGTGTCATACTGTAGAGGTGTGTCATACTGTAGATGTAGTGCTGGTGTGTTTTACTGTAGGGGTAGTGCTGGTGTGTCTTACTGTAGGGGTGTGTCTTACTGTAGATGTAGTGCTGGTGTGTTTTACTGTAGGGGTGTGTCTTACTGTAGGGGTGTGTCATACTGTAGATGTAGTGCTGGTGTGTTTTACTGTAGGGGTGTGTCTTACTGTAGATGTAGTGCTGGTGTGTTTTACTGTAGGGGTGTGTCTTACTGTAGATGTAGTGCTGGTGTGTTTTACTGTAGGGGTGTGTCTTACTGTAGATGTAGTGCTGGTGTGTCTTACTGTAGGGGTGTGTCATACTGTAGATGTAGTGCTGGTGTGTCTTACTGTAGATGTAGTGCTGGTGTGTCTTACTGTAGGGGTGTGTCTTACTGTAGATGTAGTGCTGGTGTGTCTTACTGTAGGGGTGTGTCTTACTGTAGATGTAGTGCTGGTGTGTCGTACTGTAGGGGTGTGTCTTACTGTAGATGTAGTGCTGGTGTGTCTTACTGTAGGGGTGTGTCTTACTGTAGGGGTGTGTCGTACTGTAGATGTAGTACTGGTGTGTCATACTGTAGGGGTGTGTCATACTGTAGAGGTGTGTCATACTGTAGATGTAGTGCTGGTGTGTTTTACTGTAGGGGTGTGTCTTACTGTAGATGTAGTGCTGGTGTGTTTTACTGTAGGGGTGTGTCTTACTGTAGATGTAGTGCGGGTGTGTCTTACTGTAGGGGTGTGTCTTACTGTAGGGGTGTGTCTTACTGTAGATGTAGTGCTGGTGTATCTTACTGTAGGGGTGTGTCGTACTGTAGGGGTGTGTCTTACTGTAGATGTAGTGCGGGTGTGTCTTACTGTAGGGGTGTGTCGTACTGTAGGGGTGTGTCGTACTGTAGATGTAGTGCTGGTGTGTTTTACTGTAGGGGTGTGTCTTACTGTAGATGTAGTGCGGGTGTGTCTTACTGTAGGGGTGTGTCTTACTGTAGGGGTGTGTCTTACTGTAGATGTAGTGCTGGTGTATCTTACTGTAGGGGTGTGTCTTACTGTAGGGGTGTGTCTTACTGTAGATGTAGTGCTGGTGTGTCGTACTGTAGGGGTGTGTCTTACTGTAGATGTAGTGCTGGTGTGTCTTACTGTAGGGGTGTGTCGTACTGTAGATGTAGTGCTGGTGTGTCTTACTGTAGGGGTGTGTCTTACTGTAGGGGTGTGTCTTACTGTAGATGTAGTGCTGGTGTGTCTTACTGTAGGGGTGTGTCTTACTGTAGATGTAGTGCTGGTGTGTCTTACTGTAGGGGTGTGTCTTACTGTAGATGTAGTGCTGGTGTGTCTTACTGTAGGGGTGTGTCTTACTGTAGGGGTGTGTCTTACTGTAGATGTAGTGCTGGTGTGTCGTACTGTAGGGGTGTGTCTTACTGTAGATGTAGTGCTGGTGTGTCTTACTGTAGGGGTGTGTCTTACTGTAGGGGTGTGTCTTACTGTAGATGTAGTGCTGGTGTTTCTTACTGTAGGAGTGTGTCTTACTGTAGATGTAGTGCTGGTGTGTCTTACTGTAGGGGTGTGTTTTACTGTAGATGTAGTGCTGGTGTGTTTTACTGTAGGAGTGTGTCTTACTGTAGATGTAGTGCTGGTGTGTTTTACTGTAGGGGGTGTGTTTTACTGTAGGGGTGTGTCGTACTGTAGATGTAGTGCTGGTGTGTTTTACTGTAGGGGTAGTGCTGGTGTGTCTTACTGTAGGGGTGTGTTTTACTGTAGATGTAGTGCTGGTGCGTCTTACTGTAGGGGTGTGTCTTACTGTAGATGTAGTGCTGGTGTGTCTTACTGTAGGGGTGTGTCTTACTGTAGATGTAGTGCTGGTGTGTCTTACTGTAGGGGTGTGTCTTACTGTAGATGTAGTGCTGGTGTGTCTTACTGTAGGGGTGTGTCTTACTGTAGATGTAGTGCTGGTGTGTCGTACTGTAGGGGTGTGTCTTACTGTAGATGTAGTGCTGGTGTGTCGTACTGTAGGGGTGTGTCTTACTGTAGATGTAGTACTGGTGTGTCATACTGTAGGGGTGTGTCATACTGTAGAGGTGTGTCATACTGTAGATGTAGTGCTGGTGTGTTTTACTGTAGGGGTAGTGCTGGTGTGTCTTACTGTAGGGGTGTGTCTTACTGTAGATGTAGTGCTGGTGTGTTTTACTGTAGGGGTGTGTCTTACTGTAGGGGTGTGTCATACTGTAGATGTAGTGCTGGTGTGTTTTACTGTAGGGGTGTGTCTTACTGTAGATGTAGTGCTGGTGTGTTTTACTGTAGGGGTGTGTCTTACTGTAGATGTAGTGCTGGTGTGTTTTACTGTAGGGGTGTGTCTTACTGTAGATGTAGTGCTGGTGTGTCTTACTGTAGGGGTGTGTCATACTGTAGATGTAGTGCTGGTGTGTCTTACTGTAGATGTAGTGCTGGTGTGTCTTACTGTAGGGGTGTGTCTTACTGTAGATGTAGTGCTGGTGTGTCTTACTGTAGGGGTGTGTCATACTGTAGATGTAGTGCTGGTGTGTCTTACTGTAGATGTAGTGCTGGTGTGTCGTACTGTAGGGGTGTGTCTTACTGTAAGGGTGTGTCATACTGTAGATGTAGTGCTGGTGTGTCTTACTGTAGGGGTGTGTCGTACTGTAGGGGTGTGTCATACTGTAGATGTAGTGCTGGTGTGTCGTACTGTAGGGGTGTGTCTTACTGTAAGGGTGTGTCATACTGTAGATGTAGTGCTGGTGTGTCTTACTGTAGGGGTGTGTCGTACTGTAGGGGTGTGTCGTACTGTAGGGGTGTGTCATACTGTAGATGTAGTGCTGGTGTGTCGTACTGTAGGGGTGTGTCTTACTGTAGGGGTGTGTCTTACTCTAGATGTAGTGCTGGTGTGTCTTACTGTAGGGGTGTGTCGTACTGTAGATGTAGTGCTGGTGTGTTTTACTGTAGGGGTGTGTCTTACTGTAGGGGTGTGTCGTACTGTAGATGTAGTGCTGGTGTGTCTTACTGTAGGGGTGTGTCATACTGTAGATGTAGTGCTGGTGTGTCGTACTGTAGGGGTGTGTCTTACTGTAGATGTAGTGCTGGTGTGTCGTACTGTAGGGGTGTGTCTTACTGTAGATGTAGTGCTGGTGTGTCGTACTGTAGGGGTGTGTCTTACTGTAGATGTAGTGCTGGTGTGTCGTACTGTAGGGGTGTGTCTTACTGTAGATGTAGTGCTGGTGTGTCTTACTGTAGGGGTGTGTCTTACTGTAGGGGTGTGTCTTACTGTAGATGTAGTACTGGTGTGTCATACTGTAGGGGTGTGTCATACTGTAGAGGTGTGTCATACTGTAGATGTAGTGCTGGTGTGTTTTACTGTAGGGGTAGTGCTGGTGTGTCTTACTGTAGGGGTGTGTCTTACTGTAGATGTAGTGCTGGTGTGTTTTACTGTAGGGGTGTGTCTTACTGTAGGGGTGTGTCATACTGTAGATGTAGTGCTGGTGTGTTTTACTGTAGGGGTGTGTCTTACTGTAGATGTAGTGCTGGTGTGTTTTACTGTAGGGGTGTGTCTTACTGTAGATGTAGTGCTGGTGTGTCTTACTGTAGGGGTGTGTCATACTGTAGATGTAGTGCTGGTGTGTCTTACTGTAGATGTAGTGCTGGTGTGTCTTACTGTAGGGGTGTGTCTTACTGTAGATGTAGTGCTGGTGTGTCTTACTGTAGGGGTGTGTCTTACTGTAGATGTAGTGCTGGTGTGTCGTACTGTAGGGGTGTGTCTTACTGTAGATGTAGTGCTGGTGTGTCGTACTGTAGGGGTGTGTCTTACTGTAGATGTAGTGCTGGTGTGTCTTACTGTAGGGGTGTGTCTTACTGTAGGGGTGTGTCGTACTGTTGATGTAGTACTGGTGTGTCATACTGTAGGGGTGTGTCATACTGTAGAGGTGTGTCATACTGTAGATGTAGTGCTGGTGTGTTTTACTGTAGGGGTGTGTCATACTGTAGATGTAGTGCTGGTGTGTTTTACTGTAGGGTGTGTCTTACTGTAGGGGTGTGTCATACTGTAGATGTAGTGCTGGTGTGTTTTACTGTAGGGGTGTGTCTTACTGTAGATGTAGTGCTGGTGTGTTTTACTGTAGGGGTGTGTCTTACTGTAAGGGTGTGTCTTACTGTAGATGTAGTGCTGGTGTGTCATACTGTAGGGGTGTGTCTTACTGTAGATGTAGTGCGGGTGTGTCTTACTGTAGGGGTGTGTCTTACTGTAGGGGTGTGTCTTACTGTAGATGTAGTGCTGGTGTATCTTACTGTAGGGGTGTGTCGTACTGTAGGGGTGTGTCTTACTGTAGATGTAGTGCGGGTGTGTCTTACTGTAGGGGTGTGTCGTACTGTAGGGGTGTGTCGTACTGTAGATGTAGTGCTGGTGTGTTTTACTGTAGGGGTGTGTCTTACTGTAGATGTAGTGCTGGTGTGTTTTACTGTAGGGGTGTGTCTTACTGTAAGGGTGTGTCTTACTGTAGATGTAGTGCTGGTGTGTCATACTGTAGGGGTGTGTCTTACTGTAGATGTAGTGCGGGTGTGTC
This sequence comes from Salminus brasiliensis, assembly GCF_030463535.1. NCBI lineage: Eukaryota > Metazoa > Chordata > Actinopteri > Characiformes > Bryconidae > Salminus > Salminus brasiliensis. Next base: position 62,272 of record NW_027326706.1, read on the forward strand.
TTACTGTAGGGGTGTGTCTTACTGTAGATGTAGTGCTGGTGTATCTTACTGTAGGGGTGTGTCTTACTGTAGGGGTGTGTCTTACTGTAGATGTAGTGCTGGTGTGTCGTACTGTAGGGGTGTGTCTTACTGTAGATGTAGTGCTGGTGTGTCGTACTGTAGATGTAGTAGGGGTGTGTCTTACTGTAGGGGTGTGTCTTACTGTAGATGTAGTGCTGGTGTTTCTTACTGTAGGAGTGTGTCTTACTGTAGATGTAGTGCTGGTGTGTCTTACTGTAGGGGTGTGTTTTACTGTAGATGTAGTGCTGGTGTGTTTTACTGTAGGAGTGTGTCTTACTGTAGATGTAGTGCTGGTGTGTTTTACTGTAGGGGGTGTGTTTTACTGTAGGGGTGTGTCGTACTGTAGATGTAGTGCTGGTGTGTTTTACTGTAGGGGTAGTGCTGGTGTGTCTTACTGTAGGGGTGTGTTTTACTGTAGATGTAGTGCTGGTGCGTCTTACTGTAGGGGTGTGTCTTACTGTAGATGTAGTGCTGGTGTGTCTTACTGTAGGGGTGTGTCATACTGTAGATGTAGTGCTGGTGTGTCTTACTGTAGGGGTGTGTCTTACTGTAGATGTAGTGCTGGTGTGTCGTACTGTAGGGGTGTGTCTTACTGTAGATGTAGTGCTGGTGTGTCGTACTGTAGGGGTGTGTCTTACTGTAGATGTAGTACTGGTGTGTCGTACTGTAGGGGTGTGTCATACTGTAGAGGTGTGTCATACTGTAGATGTAGTGCTGGTGTGTTTTACTGTAGGGGTGTGTCTTACTGTAGATGTAGTGCTGGTGTGTCTTACTGTAGGGGTGTGTCTTACTGTAGGGGTGTGTCTTACTGTAGATGTAGTGCTGGTGTGTTTTACTGTAGGGGTGTGTCTTACTGTAGATGTAGTGCTGGTGTGTTTTACTGTAGGGGTGTGTCTTACTGTAGGGGTGTGTCTTACTGTAGATGTAGTGCTGGTGTGTCTTACTGTAGGGGTGTGTCTTACTGTAGGGGTGTGTCTTACTGTAGATGTAGTGCTGGTGTATCTTACTGTAGGGGTGTGTCTTACTGTAGGGGTGTGTCATACTGTAGATGTAGTGCTGGTGTGTTGTACTGTAGGGGTGTGTCGTACTGTAGATGTAGTGCTGGTGTGTTTTACTGTAGGGGTGTGTCTTACTGTAGATGTAGTGCTGGTGTGTCGTACTGTAGGGGTGTGTCTTACTGTAGATGTAGTGCTGGTGTGTCGTACTGTAGGGGTGTGTCTTACTGTAGATGTAGTGCTGGTGTGTCGTACTGTAGGGGTGTGTCTTACTGTAGATGTAGTGCTGGTGTGTCTTACTGTAGGGGTGTGTCTTACTGTAGATGTAGTGCTGGTGTGTCGTACTGTAGGGGTGTGTCTTACTGTAGGGGTGTGTCGTACTGTAGATGTAGTAGGGGTGTGTCTTACTGTAGGGGTGTGTCTTACTGTAGATGTAGTGCTGGTGTTTCTTACTGTAGGAGTGTGTCTTACTGTAGATGTAGTGCTGGTGTGTCTTACTGTAGGGGTGTGTTTTACTGTAGATGTAGTGCTGGTGTGTTTTACTGTAGGAGTGTGTCTTACTGTAGATGTAGTGCTGGTGTGTTTTACTGTAGGGGTGTGTTTTACTGTAGGGGTGTGTCGTACTGTAGATGTAGTGCTGGTGTGTCTTACTGTAGATGTAGTGCTGGTGTGTCTTACTGTAGGGGTGTGTCTTACTGTAGATGTAGTGCTGGTGTGTTTTACTGTAGGGGGTGTGTTTTACTGTAGGGGTGTGTCGTACTGTAGATGTAGTGCTAGTGTGTTTTACTGTAGGGGTGTGTTTTACTGTAGGGGTAGTGCTGGTGTGTCTTACTGTAGGGGTGTGTTTTACTGTAGATGTAGTGCTGGTGTGTCTTACTGTAGGAGTGTGTTTTACTGTAGAGGTGTGTCATACTGTAGTTGTAGTGCTGGTGCGTCTTACTGTAGGGGTGTGTTACTGTAGGGGTGTGTTTTACTGTAGATGTAGTGCTGGTGTGTCTTACTGTAGGGGTGTGTCGTACTGTAGATGTAGTGCTGGTGTGTCTTACTGTAGGGGTGTGTCGTACTGTAGGGGTGTGTCGTACTGTATATGTAGTGCTGGTGTGTCTTGCTGTAGGGGTGTGTCTTACTGTAGATGTAGTGCTGGTGTGTCTTGCTGTAGGGGTGTGTCGTACTGTAGATGTAGTGCTGGTGTGTTTTACTGTAGGGGTGTGTTTTACTGTAGGGGTGTGTCGTACTGTAGATGTAGTGCTGGTGTGTCTTACTGTAGGGGTGTGTTTTACTGTAGGGGTGTGTCGTACTGTAGATGTAGTGCTGGTGTGTTTTACTGTAGGGGGTGTGTTTTACTGTAGGGGTGTGTCGTACTGTAGATGTAGTGCTGGTGTGTCTTACTGTAGATGTAGTGCTGGTGTGTCTTGCTGTAGGGGTGTGTCGTACTGTAGATGTAGTGCTGGTGTGTCTTACTGTAGGGGTGTGTTTTACTGTAGGGGTGTGTCGTACTGTAGATGTAGTGCTGGTGTGTTTTACTGTAGGGGTGTGTCTTACTGTAGATGTAGTGCTGGTGTGTTTTACTGTAGGGGTGTGTTTTACTGTAGGGGTGTGTCTTACTGTAGATGTAGTGCTGGTGTGTTTTACTGTAGGGGTAGCAGTTAGCATACAGCTAACCATTCTGTATTAACAAAGGAAGCATTTTCAGTGTAACTCTTCTTTTAACCAAACAAGAGAAAAGGGGTTCAGATCTTACCCAGAACGATTGGGAAAGAGGCAAAGAACGCACAGCGCAGTGTGTACACCAGCCTGAAGGGGGCAGTGGAGACCTGAGGTGTTTTGAAAGGCAGGAGCACAAAACCCGCCCACACAAGCAGTGCAAACAACACTGCAGCGGCCAAGAGACATACACTCGATATCACTATCTCACTACAGCACCCACAACCACCTGAGAGAGAGAGAGAGAGAGAGAGAGAGAGAGAGAGAGAGAGAGATAGAGAGAGACAGAGAGAGAGAGTGAGAGAGTGAGAGAGAGAGTGAGAGAGAGAGAGCGTGAGAGAGAGCGTGAGAGAGAGCGAGAGAGAGTGAGAGAGAGAGCGTGAGAGTGAGAGAGAGAGAGTGAGAGAGAGAGAGTGAGAGTGAGAGAGAGAGAGTGAGAGAGAGAGAGAGACAGAGAGAGAGCGTGAGAGTGAGAGTGAGAGTGAGAGAGAGAGAGCGTGAGAGTGAGAGAGAGAGAGTGAGAGTGAGAGCGTGAGAGTGAGAGTGAGAGTGAGAGCGTGAGAGTGAGAGTGAGAGAGTGAGAGTGAGAGAGAGAGAGTGAGAGTGAGAGAGAGAGAGTGAGAGAGAGAGCGTGAGAGAGAGAGAGAGACAGAGAGAGAGCGTGAGAGTGAGAGTGAGAGAGAGAGAGAGAGAGAGGGGCAGATAATACATTTTAATGGGAAATTTCACTTTCATCTTCAATTTTCCACAAAATTAAACAGTTTTGACAAACTGAGTCAACCAGAGTGAGTTATTAGAGCTTCATGCTGGATATGAATGTTATTAGAGCTTCATACTGGATATTAAAGTTATTAGAACCTCATACAGGATATTAATGTTATTAGAGCTTCATACTGGATATTAATGTTATTAGAGCTTCATACTGGATATTAATGTTATTAGAGCTTCATACTGGATATTAAAGTTATTAGAACCTCATACAGGATATTAATGTTATTAGAACCTCATACAGGATATTAATGTTATTAGAGCTTCATACTGGATATTAATGTTATTAGAACCTCATACAGGATATTAATGTTATTAAAACTTCATACTGGATATTAATGTTATTAGAGCTTCATACTGGATATTAATGTTATTAGAACCTCATACAGGATATTAATGTTATTAAAACTTCATACTGGATATTAATGTTATTAGAGCTTCATACTGGATATTAATGTTATTAGAACTTCATACAGGATATTAATGTTATTAGAGCTTCATACTGGATATTAATGTTATTAGAGCCTCATACTGGATATTAATGTTATTAGAGCTTCATACTGGATATTAATGTTATTAGAACCTCATACTGGATATTAATGTTATTAGAACCTCATACAGGATATTAATGTTATTAGAGCTTCATACTGGATATTAATGTTATTAGAACTTCATACAGGATATTAATGTTATTAGAGCTTCATACTGGATATTAATGTTATTAGAACTGCATGGTAATGTAAATAAAGAAGGTTGTGGCTCACGGTCAGGTTTCTGCTCTGGGTGTTGATGGTACATGTGCGGCTGTGGTTTTCCTTCTGGTTCTAGAACTGGGGGTTCCATCCTGCAGACATTGTTTTGACTCAGCTCCTGCTGTTTATTGGCTGGACACACAATGGTCACCAGAGGTGTGAAATCCTGACCTGTTTTCGCCCCAGTGAGCTGACCTTCATCATCATCATCATCATCTTCACAGTCAGCCAGAGAGCCAGCTCCTCCATTTCTCTCCACCTCATCCTTCCTCTCTCCACTCAGCTCCCTGCTGCTCTCCATCCTGCTCTCCTGACCCTCCCACTCTTCCTTTCCCTCGTTTTCTCGATCACTCTCCTCTTCCTCCTTCTCTCCATCTTTCAGGACTCCACCTCCTGTCCATCCCTCAGAATTCCCACTCTCTTCTTCAGGTTCGGGGTTAAAGACCATCTGTATCTGTGTGTGTGTGTGACCACAGCAGTGAGTTAGAGGTGTACTTCTGACCTCAAGATTAAATTACGATTCTTCAGGAACTGATTCAGCACATCATAGAAATCAGATTTTCCGTATTTGACTCACTGACTCTCTAACTGATCAGCTGTTTCTAATGTTCCGGCACAGAGTAAATGACTCACTAACGGAGCGACTCTTAATGTATGTGGTAATGACTCTTTTTAGGTTTCTAAATCAAACTACTAACTGATTGCCTTCTTGCAGTCTGTTCTTTACTAACTCATTAGATTTCATTAGATGACTCACTGACTCAGATCTGTATGTAGGTTTGACAACATCTGAATCACTGAGTAACTGATTGACTCCTTTGGGGTCACAGTGAGCTCCAGTGTCTCTGTTTACACACTTTTATTTCCTCCAGATTAGAAACGTCACACGTTCTTCTCTTCTATCTCCCACAGTCCTTCAAGAGCATGATTAGATGATGAGCTTCTCCTGA
>NW_027326706.1:72500-90000 GCF_030463535.1 Salminus brasiliensis
TTTACCCGTTTATCCGTTTACCTGTTTACCTGTTTACCTGTTTATCTGTTTATTAGCTCTGTAAGTGAATCTCGATACGTTATGAACTAAACAGCTGCTCATCCTCTGTGACTGCTAACGATGCAGCAACAGCATACCACTCCCAATATCACTCCCAATATCACTCCCAATATCACTCCCAATACCACTCCCAATATCACTCCCTCCCAATATCACTCCCTCACAATACCCCTCACAATATCCCTCCCAGCATCCATCACTACTGACTACACACACACACACACACACACACACTCCTCACTGACTGCACTACTGACTTCAAACACACACACACTCCTCACTCCTCACTGACTGCCCTACTCACACACACACACTCCTCACTGACTGCACTGCTGATCACACACTTCTCCTTTTTTCACTTCTCTGGTTGTTTAGGATGCGTCTCTGTGTTATGACGCGGATCTTCCTCTGGGGGAGCTGCAGAGTGATGTATTGTTCAGGGAGGGCCTCACTCTTGGGGGTCATGTGACCTACACCCCACGCCTGATTGCACTGGACCTTAAAGGTAACCCAGCAGCCACCAGGTCGTACAGAAGGCGCGTGTGTGTGGTGAGGGCGCGCGCACGTGTGGTGTGTGTGTGTGTGTGTGTGTGTGTGTGTGTGTGTGTGTGTGTGTGTGGGTGGGTGGTGAGGGCGCGCGCACGTGTGTGTGTGTGTGTGTGTGTGTGTGTGTGTGTGTGGGTGGGTGGTGAGGGCGTGTGTGTGTGTGTGTGTGTGTGTGGTGAGGGCGCGTGTGGACTGCAGCTCTGGGGTAACGCCGATCTCTTCCAAACTCATCACCAAGTTGAAAGCTCTTGGACTTCAATCAGTGAATCAGTTGTTATTATTAAACTGTTTTATTCTAAAATTATATTTAATAACTGTTCAGTTTCCCAGCGTTTCGTTGCACTGTGCTCTCATCCCTGTACATTTCTGTATAGTGTTTAAGTTTTCAGGTCATGTTAATTGAGGAAGCCTGTCTCCCCTCATCGTTTCTGATTTCATATGTTTGACCTGCTGTTCGATGTGAGCGGACCGTTATCACAGCGCTTCACTGCTGAACTGTGTAACTCTGAAAATATCAGAGGTCTCGGATTGACTGTTCAGTTAGAGGACGGGTGTTCTAACTTTGACGTTATCTAGATCTGTATGTAAATGTGTTTTTGGTCTCAGATGATTGTTCTAGAACCTTGTTTAAGGAAACAGTAGAACTCTCGGTTCTGAAATCCTGATCTTTGTTTTCTGCAGGAAGTCTTCAGACGCTGAAACAGGAGGGCAGTCTGTATGCTACGGGACAGGACTCGAGCGCTTTCACATGGTGTGTGTGTGTGTGTGTGTGTGTGTGTGTTTAACAGTAAGAGGTAATATTTTTGATCTGTGTGGGTCTGAGTCTACAGTCTGATTTTACTTTCAGGCAGGGCGAAATAATGACCCATAAAGAAAGTCCTCCAGATAAGAACGTGTTCCTGCAGGACCTGGACAGACTGGACGTAAGATCAGACTTCTACACCCCCACCCCTCCGTTCTTTTGGTCCTCTGAAGCTCACTGATCTTCACTAAAACAATGCTTTAAAAATCCGTTTAAAGGTTCTTCTATAGAACTGTTCCAAACACCATTTCCACCTAGAACCATCAAACACGGTATGTAATTAATTCTGAGTCTGTGTGTGTGTGTGTGTGTGTGTGTGTGCGCAGAATGGAGAGCTGTTAGCAGAGCCGGATTTCAGCCCCCCTGCAGCTGCAGCTGGACGCTGTTCAGGTAAAGTCAGTAAACCAGTAAAACCATCGGTCAGCCTTAATGGTGATGTGATGTCAGATGGAATTTCTCTCTGGAACAGGGGGAGCTGTTGCCATAGAAACGGTGAACAGCGCACTGGAGCGCGTGCAGAAATCCTATATGCTGGAGGGCAGTGTGAGGGTGTGGTCAGATTTCCTGAGGCTCCACCTTCATCCTCGCACAATTTCAGTCATTCACCAGTACAACCATGATGGGTGAGTGACGCAAACTGTACTACACTACACACCACACTGTACTACACTACACACCACACTATACTGTACTACACACCACACTGTACTACACTATACTACACACCACACTGTACCACACTATACTACACACCACACTGTACCACACTATACTACATACCACACTACACTGTACTACACACTACACTGTACTACACACCACACTGTACTATACTACACAACACACTGTACTATACTACACACTATACTGTACTACACTATACTACACACCACACTGTACTACACTACACACCACACTATACTGTACTACACACCACACTGTACTACACTATACTACACACCACACTGTACCACACTATACTACATACCACACTACACTGTACTACACACTACACTGTACTACACACCACACTATACTGTACTACACACCACACTGTACTATACTACACAACACACTGTACTATACTACACACTATACTGTACTACACACCACACTGTACCGTACTATACTACACACCAAACTGCACCACACTATTCTACACACCACACTGTACCACTCTATACTACAAACCACACTATACTGTACTACACTACACACTATACTGTACTACACTATACTGTACTACACTATACTACACACCACACTGTACTACACACCACACTACTATACTACACACCACACTGTACCACACTATACTACACACCACACTGTACTACATACCACACTATACTACACACCACACTGTACCACACTATACTACACACCACACTACATACCACACTATACTACATACCACACTATACTGTACCACACTATACTACATACCACACTATACTACACACCACACTGTACCACACTATACTACACACCACACTACATACCACACTATACTACATACCACACTGTACTGTACTACACACCACACTGTACCTCACTATACTACACACCACACTATACCACACTATACTACATACCACACTGTACTGTACTACACACCACACTGTACCACACTATACTACACACCACACTATACTACACACCACACTGTACCACACTATACTGTACCACACTATTCTACATACCACACTATACTATACTACACACCACACTGTACTGTACTATACTACATACCACACTATACTGTACTACACACCACACTATACTGTACTACACTATACTACACACCACACTGTACCACACTATACACCACACTATACTGTACTACACACTACACTGTACTATACTACACAACACACTGTACTATACTACACACTATACTGTACTACACACCACACTGTACCGTACTATACTACACACCAAACTGCACCACACTATTCTACACACCACACTGTACCACTCTATACTACAAACCACACTATACTGTACTACACTACACACTTTACTGTACTACACTATACTGTACTACACTATACTACACACCACACTGTACTACACACCACACTACTATACTACACACCACACTGTACCACACTATACTACACACCACACTGTACTACATACCACACTATACTACACACCACACTGTACCACACTATACTACACACCACACTACATACCACACTATACTACATACCACACTATACTGTACCACACTATACTACATACCACACTATACTACACACCACACTGTACCACACTATACTACACACCACACTACATACCACACTATACTACATACCACACTGTACTGTACTACACACCACACTGTACCTCACTATACTACACACCACACTATACCACACTATACTACATACCACACTGTACTGTACTACACACCACACTGTACCACACTATACTACACACCACACTATACTACACACCACACTGTACCACACTATACTGTACCACACTATTCTACATACCACACTATACTATACTACACACCACACTGTACTGTACTATACTACATACCACACTATACTGTACTACACACCACACTATACTGTACTACACTATACTACACACCACACTGTACCACACTATACACCACACTATACTGTACTACACACCACACTATACTACACACTACACTGTACCACACTATACTACACACCACACTGTACTACACTACACACCACACCATACTACACACTACACTGTACCACACTATACTGTACTACACTATACTACACACCACACTGTACTACACTATATTACACTATATTATACTACACACCACACTATACTGTACTAAACATTACACTATACTATACTACATACCACACTATACTGTACCACACTATACTACATACCACACTATACTGTACTACACACCACACTGTACTACACTACACACTGTACTACACTGTACTACACACCACACTGTACTACACTACACACCACACTGTACTACACTACACACCACACTATACTGTACTACACACCACACTATACTGTACTACACTATATTACACACTACTATACTACACGCCACACTGTACTATACTATACACCATACTGTACTATACTACACACTATACTATACTACACACCACACTGTACTATACTATACTACACACCACACTACACTGTACTACACTACACTATACTACACACCACACTGTACTACACTATACTAAACACTATACTGTACTACATACCACACTGTACTATACTATGCTACACACCACACTGCACTACCCTACACACCACACTATACTACACTATACTATACTACACACCACATTATACTATACTGTACTACACACCGCACTATACTACACACTATACTATACTACACACTACACCACATTATACTGTACTACACTATACTACACACCACAATGCACTACACATTATACTATGCTACACACCATACTACACACTACACTATACCACACTATACTATACTACACTACACAGTACTACACACTATACTGCACACCACAATACACTACACATTATAGTATGCTACACACTACACTACACACTACACTATACTGGGAGTTGGGAGCATTTAAGCAGCTCACTGACTGCTACTCGCTGCCGTGAAATGAACCTCCTTGACTCTCCACCTTTCTCCACGGCTCTCCGGCTCATGCTCCTTGGCAATCCCAGCTAACGAGACAGTCACAGCGTTTCCCATCAAATCCGAGGACCTCGAGAACTCCCTTGCTTGATTTAGTTAATACATTTGGCTCCTTCTCTGGCAACAATATAAACTGGGACAAAAGTGGATTGATGCCCCTTGGTAAAAAGATTGATATGCAGTTTATTTCTAAAGTTCAATTAAAATTTGCTCCTGAACATTTTACATACTTGAGTATTGAGGTAACAAAAAAGAAGAAAACCAGATGAAGGTGATTTGGCAGAACAAAATTACAACAAAAAACAACAAAAGTAGAACATAAAAGTTTGGAAAACTCTCTCTATCAGTGGTGGGCAGAATTAATGGCATTAAAATGGTCGTCCTTTCTCGGTTTCTCTATTTGTTCTGCAGGTGCTTTTCTTCCACAACGTTACTTCAAACAATTGAACAGTCTCATTACTTCATTTCTATGAAATTACAAAACTGCCAGAATCTCTCAGAAGCATGTATGTAAACTAATGGTTTTGTTTATTATTGGGCAGCCAATTTAAACATCCTCTCTCTGGTAAAAACATCCTTCAGATCAACAATATGAAATTCTCTCTTGGCTGGCAGCTGAACGTTCTGTGTGTCAGAATACCTCAATATGAAGTTTAATTAATAGTCCAATTCAAACGCATAAATCTTTATACAGCAACAGTTTCATGATCCATAACACCCTGAAAATCTGGAGACAAATTAAATATACTTAAAAGCGCCCAATATGTACACAGAAACTCCAGAATGTCACATTCCCGCCTTGCCAGCAGCACTAAAGGATGTGGTCTTCTTTCAATGGAAAAACAGAGGTCTGTACATTGACAACTGTTTTGCTTCTTTTCAACAACTGCAAATTTCCTTCTACACATTTATTTCGCATATTTACAAATTTGGCACTTTACCAGGACACATTTAGCTGCATTTGAAGCCAAACCACTTTTCCTTGGAGAAGATTCTTTCTATCTGCCCAAATTCAAAAGGAACGGTTTCCGCTTTTTATACCATCTTACACGATCACGTTGTCCTTCAGTCCAACTCTCTCAAACAAGCATGGATGGAGGAACTTGGTATAGATTACCCATGAACAATTTGAAGAAGTTTAAGAGAATATCAACACGTGTTTAAAAAATACGAGATATACATTTGATACAGTTTAAAATAGTCCATAGACTTCACTACTCAAAGGCCAAATTACATTACATTAAAAATTACAAGATTTTTCCAGAGATTCCCCCCATATGCATTAACTGTAAAACTGAAGGAACATTTTCACCAACTCTGGACTTCACGAGTTCTGGAAGTTTTTGACACAGTGTATGATGCAATCTGCGTGCCTGACTCCTTATATGCAGTATTGGGAAAGGGAGACTCTAATCTGGTCTGAGTAGATTTCAGAAACGGGCCGTTTCTCTTTGTGTTCTTTTAGCAAACGGATTAAAATGACAGTGGACATCGGAAGCTGCACCATCAATTAAAACATGAAGTAGAGATTTGTTAACGTGCTCCATCTGGAGCAGCTACAATACAGTCTCTAACCGATAGACCAGAGCATTGTACTAAAATATGGCAACTGTGTGTGTGTGTGTGTGTGTGTGTGTGTGTGTGTGTGTTTTGGCAGTGAGTCTGCACGTTTGGAGGTGTTTGGCCAGGGAGAGGCGCTTTTGCAGGGCTCAGTACTCGAGGAGCTGGAAGACAGGCTACATTTCTTCATAGAGGAGTGTGACTACCTGCAGGTAATCACTCGACACCACCCGGCCCAGCCAAAGACACCCGGCTCGACTCCAACCAAGCCGCTCAAGCCGCCCGGCCCAGCTAAAGTCACGCTAAAGTGGCAGTTTTCTCACTTTCACACCTACTGTCTGTCTGCAGGGGTTCCAGGTGTTGTGTGACATCGCTGATGGTTTCTCAGGCTTTGGGTCGAAGGTCACAGAACTGTTGCAGGATTCCTATGGTGGGCGGGGCATCCTGACCTGGGGCGTGGCTCCTGTCACTCACAGAGACTCGGTGTGTGACCCAACATGAATGAGTATATTACACCAGTACAGTCAGCATAACCTCAGCTCCTCATTAAAACCCTCCACCTGGATCAGCTTTAAATAGACATGGAACCTTGATTAGGAGAGGGTTCCAAATGGAACATAAAGAATAGGTTCTCTGTAGTTCTCCATCCGCTGATCATCAGGTCACTGTTTTCATCCTCATATCTGCTGTGTTTACACAGAGTCCCATTAAGGAGCTTTATCACATGATGAACTACGCTCTGGGAACCGTCCACATGGCCAATCACAGCTCCTTTTTCTGCCCTTTGACCCTGAGGGGCGGGCTGGGCCGACGACCAGCTCCACCCATTGCATTTCCTCTGGTTAACTATGATGTGAGTGTCGTTTTTTAAAGCAGGTCTGAAAACTGAACTGACCAATCCAGATCCAGATCCAGATGCCCCTTTCTAACGAGTCCCTCTCTCTCCTTCTGTCTCTCTGTCTGTCTCTCTCGCTCACTCTCTCTGTCTCGCCCTCTCTCTCGCCTCCTCTCTCTCTCGCCCCCTCTAGCCCTCTCTGTGGTATCACTCCAGCTCTATTCTGGCTTTAGCACTGGATACCATGACTGCTTCCTTCAGATTGAGGCACAACAGCACCCCCATGTGGCAGCTGGCAGATGCACTGACTCTGTCAGGCAGAAAGGTGAGAGCAGTACACTGCGGCTCACTGGCCGTAATGTGATGATGATGAAGAAACACTATAGAATCACCCCTCGTTTTCGGTATTAATTAGATATTTTTGATATAGTTTGGTTTGTGGATCAGACCTGAGGGTCTGGGCTGATGGATACTGCAGTAAATCACAGTGTTTAATATGGAGACTCTGAACTGATCAGATTTGACTGATTTGAACTACGGTTCTGTGTGTTAATCTCAGGTCGTCTGTGCATATGGATCTGTTCCGTTTCCCATGATGCATGGCAGTTCTCTCCCTGATTCCCTGCAAGCGTGTGGTGAGGTGTTGCCTTGGAAACCCCTTTCAGCCTGTCCAGAGCAAGCTGACGGTCGCTGCTTCAGCCAGTCGGTGACTCTCAGAGGGCTGGAGGAGCAGAACCTCGTGAGGTAAGAAGCTGTGACCAGGACATGCCAGAGAGCAGACAGACATGCCGAGAGCGGTTAGATAAATGTAGACCGGTGTAACGGTAGTAACCTGTAATTCAGGTTGTGAACAGGTAATTGTAATATTTTGAATGTTATTGTGATGTGATGGCGGTTATGAATGTGGCATTGGGGGATATATGTGGTATAGGGGAAAAAATATGTGTTATTGGGGGGAATATGATATGTGTTATTGGGGGGAATATGATATGTGTTATTGGGGGGAATATGATATGTGTTATTGGGGGGAATATGATATGTGTTATTGGGGGGAATATGATATGAGGTATTGGGGGGAATATGATATGAGGTATTGGGGGATATATGTGGTATAGGGGAAAAAATATGTGTTATTGGGGGGAATATGATATGTGTTATTGGGGGGAATATGATATGAGGTATTGGGGGGAATATGATATGAGGTATGGGGGATATGAGGTATAGGGGGAATATGATATGTGGTATTGGGGGGAATATGATATGAGGTATTGGGGGGAATATGATATGAGGTATGGGGGATATGATATGTGGTATTGGGGGGAATATGATATGTGGTATGGGGGGAATATGATATGTGGTATTGGGGGGAATATGATATGTGGTATTGGGGGGAATATGATATGAGGTATGGGGGGATATGATATGAGGTATGGGGGATATGATATGTGGTTTGGGGGGAATATGATATGTGGTATTGGGGGGAATATGATATGTGGTATGGGGGATATGATATGTGGTATGGGGGGAATATGATATGAGGTATTGGGGGGAATATGATATGTGGTTTGGGGGGAATATGATATGTGGTATTGGGGGGAATATGATATGAGGTATGGGGGATATGATATGTGGTATGGGGGGAATATGATATGTGGTTTGGGGGGAATATGATATGTGGTATTGGGGGGAATATGATATGAGGTATGGGGGATATGATATGTGGTATGGGGGGAATATGATATGTGGTTTGGGGGGAATATGATATGTGGTATTGGGGGGAATATGATATGAGGTATGGGGGATATGATATGTGGTATGGGGGGAATATGATATGTGGTATTGGGGGGAATATGATATGTGGTATGGGGGATATGATATGTGGTATTGGGGGGAATATGATATGTGGTATTGGGGGGAATATGATATGTGGTATTGGGGGGAATATGATATGTGGTATGGGGGGAATATGATATGTGGTATTGGGGGGAATATGATATGTGGTATTGGGGAGAATATGATATGAGGTATGGGGGGAATATGATATGAGGTATTGGGGGGAATATGATATGAGGTATTGGGGGGAATATGATATGTGGTATTGGGGAGAATATGATATGAGGTATGGGGGGGAATATGATATGAGGTATGGGGGGAATATGATATGAGGTATTGGGGGGAATATGATATGTGGTATTGGGGAGAATATGATATGTGGTATTGGGGAGAATATGATATGAGGTATTGGGGGGAATATGATATGAGGTATTGGGGGGAATATGATATGTGGTATTGGGGAGAATGTGATATGAAGTATTGGGGGGAATATGATATGTGGTATGGGGGGAATATGATATGAGGTATTGGGGGGAATATGATATGTGGTATTGGGGGGAATATGATATGTGGTATTGGGGGGAATATGATATGTGGTATTGGGGGGAATATGATATGAGGTATGGGGGGAATGTGATATGAGGTATGGGGGATATGATATGAGGTATGGGGGATATGATATGTGGTATTGGGGGGAATGTGATATGTGGTATTGGGGGGAATGTGATATGAGGTATGGGAGGATATGATATGAGGTATGGGAGGATATGATATGAGGTATGGGGGATATGATATGTGGTATTGGGGAGAATATGATATGAGGTATGGGGGGATATGATATGTGGTATAGGGGAAAAGATATGTGGTATTGGGGGGGATATGATATGTGGTATTGGGGAGGATATGATATGTGGTATTGGGGAGAATATGATATGAGGTATGGGGGGAATGTGATATGAAGTATTGGGGGGAATATGATATGAGGTATTGGGGGGAATATGATATGAGGTATTGGGGGGAATATGATATGTGGTATTGGGGGGAATATGATATGTGGTATTGGGGGGAATATGATATGAGGTATGGGGGGAATGTGATATGAGGTATGGGGGGATATGATATGAGGTATGGGGGATATGATATGTGGTATTGGGGGGGAATGTGATATGAGGTATGGGGGGAATGTGATATGAGATATGGGAGGATATGATATGAGGTATGGGGGATATGATATGTGGTATTGGGGGGGATATGATATGTGGTATTGGGGAGGATATGATATGTGGTATTGGGGAGAATATGATATGAGGTATGGGGGGATATGATATGTGGTATAGGGGAAAAGATATGTGGTATTGGGGGGGATATGATATGTGGTATTGGGGAGAATATGATATGAGGTATGGGGGGATATGATATGTGGTATAGGGGAAAAGATATGTGGTATTGGGGGGGATATGATATGTGGTATTGGGGGGGATATGATATGTGGTATTGGGGAGAATATGATATGAGGTATTGGGGGGGATATGATATGTGGTATTGGGGAGAATATGATATGAGGTATGGGGGGATATGATATGTGGTATAGGGGAAAAGATATGTGGTATTGGGGGGGATATGATATGTGGTATTGGGGAGGATATGATATGTGGTATTGGGGGGAATATGATATGTGGTATTGGGGAGAATATGATATGAGGTATGGGGGGATATGATATGTGGTATAGGGGAAAAGATATGTGGTATTGGGGGGGATATGATATGTGGTATTGGGGAGGATATGATATGTGGTATTGGGGAGAATATGATATGAGGTATGGGGGGATATGATATGTGGTATAGGGGAAAAGATATGTGGTATTGGGGGGGATATGATATGTGG
Organism: Salminus brasiliensis; assembly: GCF_030463535.1. Taxonomy (NCBI): domain Eukaryota; kingdom Metazoa; phylum Chordata; class Actinopteri; order Characiformes; family Bryconidae; genus Salminus; species Salminus brasiliensis. The sequence goes on from NW_027326706.1 coordinate 83,692, forward strand.
TATTGGGGGGGATATGATATGTGGCATGGGGGGGTATAAATGCTACGACTGTACAGATATATTACTCTATCATTCCTTCTTCCTGTAGTCCATTGGTTCCTGGCACTGAGCCAGCCAGCCCCTTGCACTGTGCCCAGTCAGGAGAGGAAGTTCTAGATATGTACATGAGATCACACTACCCTTCTACACCACTGTGAGTTTTACACACACACACACACACACACACACACACACATATATGTACAGGTTTTACATACACTACTCACAGAAAGTTATATTGGGCTTTTGGGTGATTTTATCACTAAAAGTGGGGCATTGAAGTAGAAGCATGTAACTGTGATCTCAAACAATTTATTGAAACAAAAGCCAACAGCAGCGGCGGGCATACCCCAGCAAAAAATCTCCCCCCAATTACGGCTTGACAACAACGTCTCATGCTGTTCACAAGTCGACTTTGCTGAGGCTTCTGACTCTTTTTGAAGGGTTAGGTTCCACAGGGCACTGTTCACAGTAAAGCGGTCATCAGTGTGGGATGTCACCAAAGGACTTTTATGCCTTTCGGTGACTCTCCCTGCTGATTCCTCTCTGTGACACTCTAATCTCAGCGGCCATTTTCGTCTGAGAAGATCCTGTTTAAAGTATTGCAACGGCGAGGTCCTGTTAATCAGTTGTTAGGTGTGGTTTTGGAACAGCATGATGGGGACTACTGTTTAAATACCAGTTCTAATTGAAGCAGGAAATGTATTGGTTGATTCATGGATCAAACACATGGATTTTGCTGTTAATCTCCTTGTTAGAGAACAGCTGAAACATTGAACAGTTGGACATGGGCATTCAAAAGTTTAGAGGAGGTCACGTTAAGTTTACCTGTAAAAGTTTGGAGTGCATTTTAGGTTCATCCTGAAATTTTACCTGAAAACTGTTTGTGAGTAGCATCTCATCTCTGGTGATTATGATTGGCTATGATATTAACAACTGTTGCCGTTTACGTGAACTGATTATTATTATTATCATTATTACCACCATTACTCGTCATTACTCTGACCATCACTACTATGATTGAATTATATTATGAAGATGTCAGCACACCTGAGCAGTATATAAGTTTCGGAGGTTCAGTGATTTTTATCAATAATGTATTATTTATTAATCTCTTGTCCTCTTACTGATCCTGAAAAAGCTGCTTTGTGAAAAACCAGCTGGAGAAAACACTCTATACAAATACATTTGATTTGATGGTGGTTTATCTGACATGTTTAGATGGTAAGGCTGACAAAAAGCACACATTCTACAGACCATAACAATTCCCTACAGTAAGTGTGTGTGTATTTGTCTCTGCAGGGCAGTGCAGCTGGTGTCCTCTCCCAGTAAACTGACCCCTCCCTTCCCCCAGATTTTCAGTCCAATCCTGGACTCCCAGGGACTAATTGAGAACCAAACTCCCAGAACAGGCAAGTACTGATTTCTGTTTTACACCATAAATACTGTTTTCAATAATCAACTTAATTCATGATTGATTAAAGCAGCTCTTTGTGTAAACATGTGGTGAGTGTACACTGTCCTCTACTGCTGTCCAGTGTGTTCTCTGAATCAATCTCTCTCTCTCTCTCTCTCTCTCTGTCTCTCTCTCTCTCTCTCTCTCTCTCTCTCTCAGCCATGGCGGTGTCGTCATTGCCGGTTCTGACTTGTGTCCAGTCCAGTGTGGGTGTCGGTCAGATGCTGGCAGAGCTGCAAAAGTGCAGCAGTGCGGTGGATCTGCGCCGCCTGGCCCCCAGCTTTCTTTCCCAGGGTCCTGAGCCTGCTGATTTCACCGAGAGCCTCGAGCAACTCCGCAGTCTTGCCTCCCGTTACCGTGATGACAGTGGAGGAACACTTCGCTCTTCCTCTGAAGAAGAGGAAGATGATTAGCTCTAGTTATCACCAACGTCATCCACAGAGCTGCAAAGACCAATCAGATCAGTCCATCTGAATGTGCATGGAGGGATAGGGAAGACGATGAAGGATGGATGGAGCGGACAGGTGGAGGTGTGGATGGAGTAATGGAAGGACTGGTAGAAGGAAAATTAGAAGAAGAAGTGGCAGCACTGATGAATGAATAGATAGATGGAGTAAGACTGAGCTGCTTTGTATGAGAATGCATGGAGAAGCTGAAGCACTGATGGGGGCTGTGTTCCACTTCACTCTGCTCAGCACAAAGATCATTTGCTTCATACTAATATAATGCACTTTTTTCTGCTCTATTTGGGACTGGGCTGAGAACTGGGACACTTCAGGCATAAAGAAAACACCATGACCGTGTCTATCTGCTTGAGAATTGCTGTCTTGAGGTGGTGAGTCCAGACTGGATTTTGGACTGGATCACTGATCAACACGGTCACTGAAGGAGTAACCGAGGGGAGGTCACTGTGTAGGAATAATAGAGAGGATATCACTGTTTGGTGTGTGTGACCATGTTGTGTGTTTTATTAAAAATCTGCTTTGAATTATGTTTGATTTCTTGGTCAGATATGAGCCAGTCACCAAACTAGAAACAAGACAGAAAGAAAGCTAGTATAAAAACTCAGCAGTTAAAAACTCCCTTTATTTGGAGTGGAAAAAGTCATCAGACTCTCAATAACATCTAATGGAACAGCATCTGAACTTTCAGTAAATTATCTAGAGATGTTTACTGAAGACATCAGCTGTTCTTTACCTATTTGGAGAGTCCAAGTTCAGATCGGTAGATGTTTTCTTGAGAGGTCGCTGATCAACAGGTCTCATACTGGACATCTGAACAGCCTCAATAAGTTGTCTTATACCTGCTGAAATACACTGCTCAAAAACACTTCAACAACAATGTGTAACTCCAAGTCAGTCCCACTTCTGTGAAATCAACCTGTCCTGTTAGGAAGCAACACTGACTGTGAATCAGGTTCACCTGCGGTTGTTCAAATAGAACAGAGAACAGGTAGAAATGAGAGGCACTTAGCAACACAGCCCCTATAAAGGAGTGGTTCTACAGGTGGTGACCACAGACCACTTTTCAGTTCTCGCCCTTGTTAGTGTTCTCACCAATAGAGGGAGCATGAGATGGTGTCTACAACCTGCAGGTGCTGCTCAGGAAGTGCAGCTCATCCAGAATGGTACATCAATGCGAGCTGAAGGAAGGTTTGCTGTGTCCAGAGCATGGAGCAGATCCCAGGAGACAGACCAGTACACCAGCATGATGAAGGCATTGAAGCTTTGAAGACTGGCCCACCCATTCCCCAGACCTGAATCCAATCCAGCACATCTGGGACATCATGTTTCTTTCCATCCACCAACGCCACGCTGCACCACAGACTGTCCAGGAGTCGACTGATGCCTTAATCCAGGTCTGGGAGGAGGTCCCGCAGAACATCCGCCACCTCATCAGGAGCATGCCCAGGCGTTGTAGGGAGATCATACAGGCACGTGGAGACCACACACACACTACTGAGCCTCATTTAACTTGTCTTGAGGAATTTCCACTGAAGTTGGATCAGCCTGTAATTTACTTTTCCTCTGTTATTATGAGTATAAAAGCAAATCCAGACCTCTGTGGGATAATAAGTTTGATTTACATTGATCATTTTTGTTATTTTGTACTCAGCACTCCACTATGTAATGAATAAAGATTTTCAACTGGAATATGCCATTCATTGAGATCTAGGATGTTATTTTAGTGTTCCCTTTATTTGTTGAGAACTGTACCTTATGCTATATAAGTTTGGAACTTGGGTTAGGGTTGAAACTTGATCGTATTTCATTAAAAGCTACATTTATTCCTTATGTACTCTGGCTCACCGGTTGAATCCAACCAGACCTATTTCAGAGATGAAATGTGATGTACTCTCAAGTCCCCATTCCTAGTAAGTTAGGGTAAGGATAGAGGTGTAATTTTTCTGTAATAAATATGTATCCAAATTTATGTGAACAGTGAGTCTTATGGCACTTCATCAATGTAGAAGATAACCCTAAAAGCATTTTAGAAATTTAAAAAAATGTTTCTGTAAGTACATTTTCTGTAAATTATCTGTTTAGACATAATATATATATATATATATATATATATATATACATTTCTGTAACTATTAAATATTTATCAATGTCTATGCAAACAGTGAGTCCTATGGCAGTAAACCCTATCCCTTAAAAGTATTTCATGACATTTCTGTAAATGTTCTGCGTCAGGCCCTCGTTATCGTGCCCTCCCCAGGGCGATCACAAGCCGCCGCCCACAGGCCCAAATAATAATAATAATAATAACTTCCATTTCACGTCCTGGTTTTTTACATTTACATTTACATTAACATTTGCGGCATTTAGCAGTTAGTAGTTAGAATAGACCAATAATTAAAAGATACCTCTAAGCTTAGACATTACTAAACAACGACCCGTGTCGCTGCATTCTGGATGAGTTGCAGGGGCCTGATGGTGCGCAGAGGGAGACCAGCCAGAAGAGAGCTGCAGTAGTCAAGTCTGGAAGTGATGAGAGACTGAACGAGCACCTGGGCGACTCTCTAGAGAGGAAGGGTGGAATTCTCTGGATGTTGTACAGGAGAAATCTGTAGGACCGAGTCAGAACTGCAACATGACCTGAGAACGATAACTGATCATCCATGACTACACCAAGACTTCCAGCTTCTGTAGAGGAAGTGACCAGTGAGTTCTCAAAGGAGATGGCCTGATCGTTTTTAGGTCCAGCAGTTCCCGGGATGTACAACAGCTCTGTCTTGCTGGGATTAAGTTTGAGGTGGTGAGCCGCCATCCAAGAAGAGACGTCAGTGAGACACGCTGAGATACGGGCAGAAACCTGTGTGTCAGATGGTGGGAAAGAGAGCATGAGTTGAGTGTCATCGGCGTAACAGTGGTAAGAGAGTCCATGAGAGGAGATCACTTTACCAAGAGAGTGAGTGTAGAGTGAGAAAAGAAGAGGACCAAGAACCGAGCCTTGTGGAATGCCAGTGGAGAGACTACAAGGAGCAGACAGGGTAGTGGGAGGTGGGGGAGTAGGAGGGTTGAGGAGAGAGGAGAAGATGGTGAAGAGTTTGCGTGGGTCAGATGCAGATGTTTCCAGTTTCCCCCTGTAGTAGGATGCTTTAGCGGCAGCAACTTCCGTTCTAAACCTGGAGAGAAGAGACTGATAGGAGTGGAGGTCGGAGTCGTGTTGTGACTTCTGCCACTTCCTTTCAGCCAGTCTTAGCTCTCTACGGTTGTTGCGGAGAGCATCTGACAGCCACGGGGAAGGTGGAGAAGAATGTGTTGACCAAGGGGAGAAAGGGCAGGGTTAGGTTAGGGTTAGGGTTAAGGTTAGGGTTAAGGGTTAGGGTTAGGGTTAGGGTTAGGTTAGGGTTAGGGTGTTAGGGTTAGGGTTAGGGTTAGGGTTTAGGGTTAGGGTTAGGGTTAGGTTTTTGTTATGTACAATGACTTCCCCCATTACAATCCATCAGACTGCATGGTTGAGTAGGAAGATCAAGGGTAGTGCACGGGCCAGCGCTTGTTAAGCATTGCTATCGGGCTTTTGGTCCTGTAGTAGGCCTAAAGAGAGCAGAGTGAGGCGAGCAGAGTGAGGAGTGTGCCACTAGACTGAGCAGGACACCCTCTAGACCTACTTGGCCTTGTTTGCTCACCTGTTCTCTCTCCCCAATGCTACAGTAAAGCAGGGAGTGAACAGGTGTGAAGTTAAGGGTTAGGGTTAGAGTTAGGTTTAGGGTTGGGGGCTGGGGCTAGGGTTAAGGTTAAGGTTAGGGTTAGGGTTAGGGTTAGGTTAGGGTTAGGGTTAGGGTTAGGTTAGGGTTAGGGTTAGGGTTAGGGTTAGGTTAGGGTTAGGGTTAGGGTTAGGGTTTAGGGTTAGGGTTAGGGTTAGGGTTAGGGTAGGTTAGGGTTAGGGTTAGGGTTAGGGTTAGGTTAGGGTTAGGGTTAGGTTTTTGTTATGTACAATGACTTCCCCCATTACAATCCATCAGACTGCATGGTTGAGTAGGAAGATCAAGGGTAGTGCACGGGCCAGCGCTTGTTAAGCATTGCTATCGGGCTTTTGGTCCTGTAGTAGGCCTAAAGAGAGCAGAGTGAGGCGAGCAGAGTGAGGAGTGTGCCACTAGACTGAGCAGGACACCCTCTAGACCTACTTGGCCTTGTTTGCTCACCTGTTCTCTCTCCCCAATGCTACAGTAAAGCAGGGAGTGAACAGGTGTGAGGTTAAGGGTTAGGGTTAGAGTTAGGTTTAGGGTTGGGGGCTGGGGCTAGGGTTAAGGTTAGGGTTAGGGTTAGGGTTGGGTTAGGGTTAGGTTTAGGGTTAAGGTTATGATT
>NW_027326706.1:95000-101252 GCF_030463535.1 Salminus brasiliensis
GTTAGGGTTAGGGTTAGGGTTAGGGTTAGGGTTAGGGTTAGGGTTAGGGTTAGGGTTAGGGTTAGGGTTAGGGTTAGGGTTAGGGTTAGGGTTAGGGTTAGGGTTAGGGTTAGGGTTAGGGTTAGGGTTAGGGTTAGGGTTAGGGTTAGGGTTAGGGTTAGGGTTAGGGTTAGGGTTAGGGTTAGGGTTAGGGTTAGGGTTAGGGTTAGGGTTAGGGTTAGGGTTAGGGTTAGGGTTAGGGTTAGGGTTAGGGTTAGGGTTAGGGTTAGGGTTAGGGTTAGGGTTAGGGTTAGGGTTAGGGTTAGGGTTAGGGTTAGGGTTAGGGTTAGGGTTAGGGTTAGGGTTAGGGTTAGGGTTAGGGTTAGGGTTAGGGTTAGGGTTAGGGTTAGGGTTAGGGTTAGGGTTAGGGTTAGGGTTAGGGTTAGGGTTAGGGTTAGGGTTAGGGTTAGGGTTAGGGTTAGGGTTAGGGTTAGGGTTAGGGTTAGGGTTAGGGTTAGGGTTAGGGTTAGGGTTAGGGTTAGGGTTAGGGTTAGGGTTAGGGTTAGGGTTAGGGTTAGGGTTAGGGTTAGGGTTAGGGTTAGGGTTAGGGTTAGGGTTAGGGTTAGGGTTAGGGTTAGGGTTAGGGTTAGGGTTAGGGTTAGGGTTAGGGTTAGGGTTAGGGTTAGGGTTAGGGTTAGGGTTAGGGTTAGGGTTAGGGTTAGGGTTAGGGTTAGGGTTAGGGTTAGGGTTAGGGTTAGGGTTAGGGTTAGGGTTAGGGTTAGGGTTAGGGTTAGGGTTAGGGTTAGGGTTAGGGTTAGGGTTAGGGTTAGGGTTAGGGTTAGGGTTAGGGTTAGGGTTAGGGTTAGGGTTAGGGTTAGGGTTAGGGTTAGGGTTAGGGTTAGGGTTAGGGTTAGGGTTAGGGTTAGGGTTAGGGTTAGGGTTAGGGTTAGGGTTAGGGTTAGGGTTAGGGTTAGGGTTAGGGTTAGGGTTAGGGTTAGGGTTAGGGTTAGGGTTAGGGTTAGGGTTAGGGTTAGGGTTAGGGTTAGGGTTAGGGTTAGGGTTAGGGTTAGGGTTAGGGTTAGGGTTAGGGTTAGGGTTAGGGTTAGGGTTAGGGTTAGGGTTAGGGTTAGGGTTAGGGTTAGGGTTAGGGTTAGGGTTAGGGTTAGGGTTAGGGTTAGGGTTAGGGTTAGGGTTAGGGTTAGGGTTAGGGTTAGGGTTAGGGTTAGGGTTAGGGTTAGGGTTAGGGTTAGGGTTAGGGTTAGGGTTAGGGTTAGGGTTAGGGTTAGGGTTAGGGTTAGGGTTAGGGTTAGGGTTAGGGTTAGGGTTAGGGTTAGGGTTAGGGTTAGGGTTAGGGTTAGGGTTAGGGTTAGGGTTAGGGTTAGGGTTAGGGTTAGGGTTAGGGTTAGGGTTAGGGTTAGGGTTAGGGTTAGGGTTAGGGTTAGGGTTAGGGTTAGGGTTAGGGTTAGGGTTAGGGTTAGGGTTAGGGTTAGGGTTAGGGTTAGGGTTAGGGTTAGGGTTAGGGTTAGGGTTAGGGTTAGGGTTAGGGTTAGGGTTAGGGTTAGGGTTAGGGTTAGGGTTAGGGTTAGGGTTAGGGTTAGGGTTAGGGTTAGGGTTAGGGTTAGGGTTAGGGTTAGGGTTAGGGTTAGGGTTAGGGTTAGGGTTAGGGTTAGGGTTAGGGTTAGGGTTAGGGTTAGGGTTAGGGTTAGGGTTAGGGTTAGGGTTAGGGTTAGGGTTAGGGTTAGGGTTAGGGTTAGGGTTAGGGTTAGGGTTAGGGTTAGGGTTAGGGTTAGGGTTAGGGTTAGGGTTAGGGTTAGGGTTAGGGTTAGGGTTAGGGTTAGGGTTAGGGTTAGGGTTAGGGTTAGGGTTAGGGTTAGGGTTAGGGTTAGGGTTAGGGTTAGGGTTAGGGTTAGGGTTAGGGTTAGGGTTAGGGTTAGGGTTAGGGTTAGGGTTAGGGTTAGGGTTAGGGTTAGGGTTAGGGTTAGGGTTAGGGTTAGGGTTAGGGTTAGGGTTAGGGTTAGGGTTAGGGTTAGGGTTAGGGTTAGGGTTAGGGTTAGGGTTAGGGTTAGGGTTAGGGTTAGGGTTAGGGTTAGGGTTAGGGTTAGGGTTAGGGTTAGGGTTAGGGTTAGGGTTAGGGTTAGGGTTAGGGTTAGGGTTAGGGTTAGGGTTAGGGTTAGGGTTAGGGTTAGGGTTAGGGTTAGGGTTAGGGTTAGGGTTAGGGTTAGGGTTAGGGTTAGGGTTAGGGTTAGGGTTAGGGTTAGGGTTAGGGTTAGGGTTAGGGTTAGGGTTAGGGTTAGGGTTAGGGTTAGGGTTAGGGTTAGGGTTAGGGTTAGGGTTAGGGTTAGGGTTAGGGTTAGGGTTAGGGTTAGGGTTAGGGTTAGGGTTAGGGTTAGGGTTAGGGTTAGGGTTAGGGTTAGGGTTAGGGTTAGGGTTAGGGTTAGGGTTAGGGTTAGGGTTAGGGTTAGGGTTAGGGTTAGGGTTAGGGTTAGGGTTAGGGTTAGGGTTAGGGTTAGGGTTAGGGTTAGGGTTAGGGTTAGGGTTAGGGTTAGGGTTAGGGTTAGGGTTAGGGTTAGGGTTAGGGTTAGGGTTAGGGTTAGGGTTAGGGTTAGGGTTAGGGTTAGGGTTAGGGTTAGGGTTAGGGTTAGGGTTAGGGTTAGGGTTAGGGTTAGGGTTAGGGTTAGGGTTAGGGTTAGGGTTAGGGTTAGGGTTAGGGTTAGGGTTAGGGTTAGGGTTAGGGTTAGGGTTAGGGTTAGGGTTAGGGTTAGGGTTAGGGTTAGGGTTAGGGTTAGGGTTAGGGTTAGGGTTAGGGTTAGGGTTAGGGTTAGGGTTAGGGTTAGGGTTAGGGTTAGGGTTAGGGTTAGGGTTAGGGTTAGGGTTAGGGTTAGGGTTAGGGTTAGGGTTAGGGTTAGGGTTAGGGTTAGGGTTAGGGTTAGGGTTAGGGTTAGGGTTAGGGTTAGGGTTAGGGTTAGGGTTAGGGTTAGGGTTAGGGTTAGGGTTAGGGTTAGGGTTAGGGTTAGGGTTAGGGTTAGGGTTAGGGTTAGGGTTAGGGTTAGGGTTAGGGTTAGGGTTAGGGTTAGGGTTAGGGTTAGGGTTAGGGTTAGGGTTAGGGTTAGGGTTAGGGTTAGGGTTAGGGTTAGGGTTAGGGTTAGGGTTAGGGTTAGGGTTAGGGTTAGGGTTAGGGTTAGGGTTAGGGTTAGGGTTAGGGTTAGGGTTAGGGTTAGGGTTAGGGTTAGGGTTAGGGTTAGGGTTAGGGTTAGGGTTAGGGTTAGGGTTAGGGTTAGGGTTAGGGTTAGGGTTAGGGTTAGGGTTAGGGTTAGGGTTAGGGTTAGGGTTAGGGTTAGGGTTAGGGTTAGGGTTAGGGTTAGGGTTAGGGTTAGGGTTAGGGTTAGGGTTAGGGTTAGGGTTAGGGTTAGGGTTAGGGTTAGGGTTAGGGTTAGGGTTAGGGTTAGGGTTAGGGTTAGGGTTAGGGTTAGGGTTAGGGTTAGGGTTAGGGTTAGGGTTAGGGTTAGGGTTAGGGTTAGGGTTAGGGTTAGGGTTAGGGTTAGGGTTAGGGTTAGGGTTAGGGTTAGGGTTAGGGTTAGGGTTAGGGTTAGGGTTAGGGTTAGGGTTAGGGTTAGGGTTAGGGTTAGGGTTAGGGTTAGGGTTAGGGTTAGGGTTAGGGTTAGGGTTAGGGTTAGGGTTAGGGTTAGGGTTAGGGTTAGGGTTAGGGTTAGGGTTAGGGTTAGGGTTAGGGTTAGGGTTAGGGTTAGGGTTAGGGTTAGGGTTAGGGTTAGGGTTAGGGTTAGGGTTAGGGTTAGGGTTAGGGTTAGGGTTAGGGTTAGGGTTAGGGTTAGGGTTAGGGTTAGGGTTAGGGTTAGGGTTAGGGTTAGGGTTAGGGTTAGGGTTAGGGTTAGGGTTAGGGTTAGGGTTAGGGTTAGGGTTAGGGTTAGGGTTAGGGTTAGGGTTAGGGTTAGGGTTAGGGTTAGGGTTAGGGTTAGGGTTAGGGTTAGGGTTAGGGTTAGGGTTAGGGTTAGGGTTAGGGTTAGGGTTAGGGTTAGGGTTAGGGTTAGGGTTAGGGTTAGGGTTAGGGTTAGGGTTAGGGTTAGGGTTAGGGTTAGGGTTAGGGTTAGGGTTAGGGTTAGGGTTAGGGTTAGGGTTAGGGTTAGGGTTAGGGTTAGGGTTAGGGTTAGGGTTAGGGTTAGGGTTAGGGTTAGGGTTAGGGTTAGGGTTAGGGTTAGGGTTAGGGTTAGGGTTAGGGTTAGGGTTAGGGTTAGGGTTAGGGTTAGGGTTAGGGTTAGGGTTAGGGTTAGGGTTAGGGTTAGGGTTAGGGTTAGGGTTAGGGTTAGGGTTAGGGTTAGGGTTAGGGTTAGGGTTAGGGTTAGGGTTAGGGTTAGGGTTAGGGTTAGGGTTAGGGTTAGGGTTAGGGTTAGGGTTAGGGTTAGGGTTAGGGTTAGGGTTAGGGTTAGGGTTAGGGTTAGGGTTAGGGTTAGGGTTAGGGTTAGGGTTAGGGTTAGGGTTAGGGTTAGGGTTAGGGTTAGGGTTAGGGTTAGGGTTAGGGTTAGGGTTAGGGTTAGGGTTAGGGTTAGGGTTAGGGTTAGGGTTAGGGTTAGGGTTAGGGTTAGGGTTAGGGTTAGGGTTAGGGTTAGGGTTAGGGTTAGGGTTAGGGTTAGGGTTAGGGTTAGGGTTAGGGTTAGGGTTAGGGTTAGGGTTAGGGTTAGGGTTAGGGTTAGGGTTAGGGTTAGGGTTAGGGTTAGGGTTAGGGTTAGGGTTAGGGTTAGGGTTAGGGTTAGGGTTAGGGTTAGGGTTAGGGTTAGGGTTAGGGTTAGGGTTAGGGTTAGGGTTAGGGTTAGGGTTAGGGTTAGGGTTAGGGTTAGGGTTAGGGTTAGGGTTAGGGTTAGGGTTAGGGTTAGGGTTAGGGTTAGGGTTAGGGTTAGGGTTAGGGTTAGGGTTAGGGTTAGGGTTAGGGTTAGGGTTAGGGTTAGGGTTAGGGTTAGGGTTAGGGTTAGGGTTAGGGTTAGGGTTAGGGTTAGGGTTAGGGTTAGGGTTAGGGTTAGGGTTAGGGTTAGGGTTAGGGTTAGGGTTAGGGTTAGGGTTAGGGTTAGGGTTAGGGTTAGGGTTAGGGTTAGGGTTAGGGTTAGGGTTAGGGTTAGGGTTAGGGTTAGGGTTAGGGTTAGGGTTAGGGTTAGGGTTAGGGTTAGGGTTAGGGTTAGGGTTAGGGTTAGGGTTAGGGTTAGGGTTAGGGTTAGGGTTAGGGTTAGGGTTAGGGTTAGGGTTAGGGTTAGGGTTAGGGTTAGGGTTAGGGTTAGGGTTAGGGTTAGGGTTAGGGTTAGGGTTAGGGTTAGGGTTAGGGTTAGGGTTAGGGTTAGGGTTAGGGTTAGGGTTAGGGTTAGGGTTAGGGTTAGGGTTAGGGTTAGGGTTAGGGTTAGGGTTAGGGTTAGGGTTAGGGTTAGGGTTAGGGTTAGGGTTAGGGTTAGGGTTAGGGTTAGGGTTAGGGTTAGGGTTAGGGTTAGGGTTAGGGTTAGGGTTAGGGTTAGGGTTAGGGTTAGGGTTAGGGTTAGGGTTAGGGTTAGGGTTAGGGTTAGGGTTAGGGTTAGGGTTAGGGTTAGGGTTAGGGTTAGGGTTAGGGTTAGGGTTAGGGTTAGGGTTAGGGTTAGGGTTAGGGTTAGGGTTAGGGTTAGGGTTAGGGTTAGGGTTAGGGTTAGGGTTAGGGTTAGGGTTAGGGTTAGGGTTAGGGTTAGGGTTAGGGTTAGGGTTAGGGTTAGGGTTAGGGTTAGGGTTAGGGTTAGGGTTAGGGTTAGGGTTAGGGTTAGGGTTAGGGTTAGGGTTAGGGTTAGGGTTAGGGTTAGGGTTAGGGTTAGGGTTAGGGTTAGGTTAGGGTTAGGGTTAGGGTTAGGTTAGGGTTAGGGTTAGGGTTAGGGTTAGGGTTAGGGTTAGGGTTAGGGTTAGGGTTAGGGTTAGGGTTAGGGTTAGGGTTAGGGTTAGGGTTAGGGTTAGGGTTAGGGTTAGTTAGGGTTAGGGTTAGGGTTAGGGTTAGGGTTAGGGTTAGGGTTAGGGTTAGGGTTAGGGTTAGGGTTAGGGTGGTTAGGGTTAGGGTTAGGGTTAGGGTTAGGGTTAGGTTAGGGTTAGGGTTAGGGTTAGGTTAGGGTTAGGGTTAGGGTTAGGGTTAGGGTTAGGGTTAGGGTTAGGGTTAGGTTAGGGTTAGGGTTAGGGTTAGGGTTAGGGTTAGGGTTAGGGTTAGGGTTAGGTTAGGGTTAGGGTTAGGGTTAGGGTTAGGTTAGGGTTAGGGTTAGGGTTAGA
>NW_027326707.1:0-2500 GCF_030463535.1 Salminus brasiliensis
TACACACATCCATCCACACACACACACACACACTTTCATCTGCTTCTATAATGGCCTGACAGAGCGACAGAGACAGCACGCGCTCCCTTTTAAGGAGTTGGGCACGCTGAGCTTCTGCAGATGTAAACACAGGGACCCGCGAGCCAAAGTACACCTTCACACACACACGCGCGCGCGCGCTCGCACACTCCGCTGGTACTTACGCACTGCCTCCTGTTTGGCCTCGAGCTGACCCACGTGCCGCTGCACTCTGCCCGCTTTCTCGCGCAGCTTCCTCAGCCTGCGCTCGGTGAGCGCGAGCTCCTCCTCCAGCTCCTCGAACACGGAGCCCGCGTGCTTCGCCACGTCCGCCAGCTGCCGCAGAGTGCGCGCGAGAGCCGCCCCGCACAGCGCGCGCAGGTCCCGGTCCGGGCTCGTGCCCCGCTCGCGCTCCTGCTCGCCCTCGCGCTCACTCCGCCACACGCACCGCGGCTCCACCGCGCGCTTCGAGAACGGCATCCCCGCGCGGTGAGGGCACGCGCGCGCGCCTCGGCTGCGTTAAATCCACCAGGCGCGAGGAAATAAAAAAAACTCTTCAGGGTTCAAGATGCAAAAGTATTAGCCCCCCCCCTCCTCCTCTTATTGCAGGGCGCGGGAGTGCGCGCGCGGCTCCTGCTCCATCCTCGCGCGCAGAAGCTCCAGGGAGGTGTGTGTGTGTGTGTGTGTGTGTGTGAGACAGAGTGTGTGTCGCTCCGGCGCGGCAGCAGCCTGCCTGCCTGTGGGACGTTTCTGCTACACTTTCAGCTCGAGCTGCTTTTAAACGAAGCTCCACCCAAAGCCCGGAGCGGAGTCCGCAGCGCGCGGATCGGGAGCGGTCAGAGACACGTCACTCACAGCCTCAGCCAATTGCAGAGCAGAACGGGGAGTTACGAGGAAACTGGAGCCTGGAGGAAAGGCTAAAGACAGCGCAGCGCGCGGAGCACCCTTATCTAGTACACACTACGCCTTCGTGAGAACAGTGTTCTAGCACGTGCATATTTGTGTGCCAATCAGAACACGAGCCCTCATCATACCATACACTGCATGTCCAAAAGTTTGTGGACACCCCTTTTAATGAATGAATGCATTCAGCTGACAGATGTGCAAATGCACACACAGCTTGTCTAGTCCCTGTAGAGAAGAAGAACTGCCAATAGAATAGGACCATCTGGAGCAGATAACACCTAACGCCAGGCGTGGGCTAGAGGGGTATAAAGCCCCCCAGCATTGAGGAGCTGTGGAGCAGTGGAAGAGCTGTGTTCTCTGGAGTGATGGTGGGGTTGAGGAGTTGGGGATGATGAGGTGGGGTGGTGATCATCATCCAACATCCTGTCCTCACTGCTCTTGCTTTTGTTGCTGAATGCAATCAACCCTCACAGCAATGCTCTGCTCCAAAATCTAGTAGAAAGTCTTCTTCTCTGGACAGTAGAGACAGTCACTCCAACAGAAGCAGAGAGAAACTCTTTAAATTCCCCTTAATTTCAGAAGAAACAGTGAATGAGCAGGTGTCCCAATACTTTTGTCCATATAATGTACTTAGGGCATTATAGGGTGCATTATGGGACAGTAGTGCCCTGTGACACCATACTCAAAAACTCTGGTGTTCCAACTCTGATATTCCCACTCTGGTGTTCCTGCTCTGGTGTTCCGACTCTGGTGTTCCTGCTCTGGTGTTCCTGCTCTGATATTCCCACTCTGGTGTTCCTGCTCTGGTGTTCCTGCTCTGGTGTTCCGACTCTGGTGTTCCTGCTCTGGTGTTCCTGCTCTGATATTCCCACTCTGGTGTTCCTGCTCTGGTGTTCCTGCTCTGGTGTTCCTGCTCTGATATTCCCACTCTGGTGTTCCCGCTCTGGTGTTCCTGCTCTGGTGTTCCTGCTCTGGTGTTCCTGCTCTGGTGTTCCGACTCTGGTGTTCCTGCTCTGGTGTTCCTGCTCTGATATTCCCACTCTGGTGTTCCTGCTCTGGTGTTCCTGCTCTGGTGTTCCGACTCTGGTGTTCCTGCTCTGATATTCCCACTCTGGTGTTCCTGCTCTGGTGTTCCTGCTCTGGTGTTCCGACTCTGGTGTTCCTGCTCTGGTGTTCCTGCTCTGATATTCCCACTCTGGTGTTCCCGCTCTGGTGTTCCTGCTCTGGTGTTCCGACTCTGGTGTTCCTGCTCTGGTGTTCCTGCTCTGGTGTTCCGGCTCTGGTGTTCCCGCTCTGATATTCCCACTCTGGTGTTCCTGCTCTGGTGTTCCTGCTCTGATATTCCCACTCTGGTGTTCCTGCTCTGGTGTTCCTGCTCTGATATTCCCACTCTGGTATTCCTGCTCTGGTGTTCCTGCTCTGATATTCCCACTCTGGTGTTCCTGCTCTGGTGTTCCTGCTCTGATATTCCGACTCTGGTGTTCCTGCTCTGGTGTTCCCGCTCTGATATTCCTGCTCTGATATTCCCACTCTGGTGTTCCCGCTCTGGTGTTCCCGCTCTGGTGTTCCTGCTCTG
>NW_027326707.1:5000-34327 GCF_030463535.1 Salminus brasiliensis
TGAGTGTGTAATTCCGGCCTGTGGCAGCGGATGCGTTTGACAGGATTCTCCTCAGTGACGGAAACCGGACGCAGGCCTTTGATCTTCAGCAGCAAATCAAATCAGCCTATAAAAGGAGCAGACCAGCACCTCTCCCCGCCCCCCGTCATCCTTCCTCGTATTCCTCCCTCTTCCTCAGGAACTCTCTCAGAGGAGTTGCTCTGTGAGTCAGGCGTTCCGGAGCGTGAACTTCCACAATCTGCCAAGAATTCCCGTTTTTTTCTGAATTTAAAACCGAAATTTCCTCCCCTTTCCAAACATTCAATATTTAAAATTGTAAATTTTTGGAATAGCTCCTCCTGGTGTCTTAAATCCCAAATTAGTTCTGAACCTCAGAGATTCCCACCATCATTTGAAGGTCTTCTGTTTGTGGAATTCTTTTGTTGGTTGAATTTCCTCTAATTAACCCACCCGATCTGAGCTCCCCCTAGTGTAAGCAACACCAGGAGGGTAAGGACTTAATACACGCCCCCTCTGATACATATGAAGCCAAACATTGCCCGGCAGCCGACATAGCGCCGGGTCACCAGCTCCACCAACAGACGCCTGTGCCGGCCAGCATCGCTTTCACAGTGATGAGGGGAGAGAGCGCCATCTACCCACCCGGAGACAGCATGGTCAATTGTGCTCTCTCGGGTTCCGGTCACTGATGGCAAATAGCATCGGGATTTGAACTTGCGACCCTGCAGGTCATAGTGGCACCTAGTGGTACCCTTCAAATCTGTTAAAAATGAAAAGATTATATCAATTTTACATTTAAAATTCTTCACTTCAAACAAATTCAAATTCTCATTCCTTATTTGAGCGCTACTCCTTCAGATCTTCTAAAATCTGCAATCTAAAATATCTAAACTTTCAAATTTCAGAATATTTCATCCTCTCCTCCATCCCTGGTTTGAGAGCTTGTCTGATTTGGCTCTTCGGAAATGTAACTCTGGTATTCGCAATCCAAAATCCCAGAATTCCGAGATGTGCTGGACTGCTGCTGGGGGGTGTTTGTGACTGCTGGGAACTCTCTCTGCTCCCACCCCGTCACTCTCACTCTTCTGCAGCTGGTCTGGCCGCTCTTCCTCTGAACCTCCCGAAGTGAGCAGTGTAAAGCTGGTCCTGCTGGAGGAGGCTGGGCTGGAGGGCTGGAGAGCTGGACTGCATCCGGAACCGGGCCGCTGTCAGTGTGGCTGAAACACACAGCGCTCCGGGACGTCGGCCAACGGGAGTCTGAACAAACCCCTGTTTGGACAGACTGTCCAGAGACGGATATCAGCAGCAGAATCACAGCGGACCTGAACACACCCTCAGCACGGTCCACACACACCCCTCACACTGATCAACAGCTCACACACTAATCAGTACAGCAGTACCTCCACACTTAGTGTGTGTCAACAGACAGACAGAATTCTAGATATACAGAAAGACAGATAGATGACTAGACTAGCTAGCTAAATACACAGACAGATAGATAGACAAATAGATAGACAGACATATAAGACAGACAGACAGTCAGCTAGACAGACAGATAGATAGACAGACAGACAGACAAATAGATAGACAGACATATAGACAAATATACAAATATATAGACAGACAGACAGACAGACGGATATATAGACAGACAGTCAGCTAGACAGACAGATAGATAGATAGATAGACAGACAGATAGCTACACAAACAGACAGATTGACAAACAGATAGATAGATAGACAGACAGACAGACAGGTAGATAGACAGATAGATAGATAGACAGATAGACAGACAGATTGACAAACAGATAGATAGATAGACAGACAGACAGACAGGTAGATAGACAGATAGATAGACAGACAGACAGACAGGTAGATAGACAAACAGATAGATAAACAGACAGACAGGTAGATAGACAGACAGATAGACAGACAGACAGGTAGATAGACAGATAGATAGACAGACAGACAGCTACACAGACAAACAGATTGACAAATAGATAGAAAGACAGACGGACATATAGACAGACAGACAGTCAGCTAGACAGACAGATAGACAGACATGTGAACTCATCCACATTAATCCTCTCTCAGAATGAACAGGAAGCAGTAAGAGAATAAACACACCAACAGCTCGGAGTCTTTACAGCGTTCTCTGTTTCACACGTGCAGCTCAGGACATAGTACAGCATCGCCATCACACACACACACACACACACACACACACACACACACACATTCAGTTTTTAAAGTCCAATGTGTTGCATTGATAAGATGAGAGTTTGTGTAAGAGTGTGTGTGTGAGAGAGAGAGAGAGAGAGAGAGAGAGAGAGAGAGAGAGAGAGAGAGAGAGAGAGAGAGTGTGTGTGTGTGTGTGTGTGTGTGTGAGAGAGGAGCTTCTTCTGATTTTGGCTCAGTATAAAATAAACAGCATCATCAGGAAGTGGACTGCACCATTGTGATTTTGCATAGGAAAATGTTAAACACACACACACACACACACACACACACACACACTTTACAGAGTTTTCAGCATCAAAACAAACAAACCAGTGAGACAGAATCACTCAGTGTCTTTTTTGCAGGGGTTCTTCTCAGAACACACTTCCGCACTGAGGGGATCTATGGGAGTAAATATGGAGTGCGGTCAAAATCTGTCCTCTACTTGTCCTCTGAAGTGTCTATAGAGCCTCAGGTAGCCGGAGCCGAGCCTGTACTGCGGTGTGCGGCCTGCTAACTAAGCTAGGCTAAGCTAAGCTATTCTAAGATGCTAAATTTCAAGACAAAACGTAAACAAACTACAGACCAGTCACTGAACAGCTCCAGACTCCCGACACTGGTCGACCAGCATGACCATCAAGACCAGACTGGTCCACCAGTTTGGCCGACTTCACTAAGCTGGTCAACCAGTCTGATCAGTTTTACCAAATCAGTCAACCAATAGGACCAGGCTGGTCGACCCGCATGACCAACCTAACCGTGCTGGTTCACCAGTAAGACCAGCATGACCACACTGGTCCAACCAGCTTTACCAAACCAGTCAACTGTCAATCTGACCAAGCTGATCGACCAGTATGACCACACTAGTCCAACCGGCTTTACCAGTATGACCAGCTGACAACCAACATGACTAAGCTGGTTGATGAACGTGATCAAGACGACTGACCGGCACGACCAACCTAACCACGCTGGTCCACCAGTACGACCGGCTTGGTCAAGGTGGCCATGCTGGTAGACCAGCTAGTCCATCAGCTGGCTACTCTACTCAAATGACAGTGTACACTTTACTGGTCTGTTAGAGTCTGAGGTTTTCACCAGAATGACCAGCTTTTTTTAACCACCTTGACCATCAAAGACCAGCTGGAGTAGAGCCAGAGCTGAATTTGGGTGGCTGGAGATTTAACCGTTTAATTCCTGCACTGTACGTTGTTCGCATTCCAGCTGGAGATCGCTGGACACATTAATGGTTGCTGGACCTCTCAGTCGGTCAGCAGGTGGTGAGAACTTTCTCTCGGGGTCAACTTTTGACAGTGTCAGCTCTATTGGCTGTGGTGGGAAGATCAGCAGGTTCACAGGAGGAACAGAAATGGGGAAAAAAAACAATAATAAAAAAAATTTAAATTAAAGGGTTTCAGGGTTTTTTTTTGCGTTAAATTACAGACAAACTACAGAAGATCATTCCAGGCGTCAGTGGACGCTGACGGCCCCACGATTTTTTGCCTTTTTTGCATTTAAAAACCACTGTTTACATCACAGACATAAAACATGCTTTCTGTCAGAGTGTCCTCCCAAAGATGACCTGTATTACACACATTCTTAGTCAAAAGTTTGGGCACCCCTGGTCAAATATGGCCTGTATTGTTAATAAGTCCCATCCTCCACAGAGACCCAGTTTAGTAGCTCAGTTTAACATAAAAATGGCATTTATGTAAGTGATATAATTGACAAAAGTATTGGGACACCTGCTTATTTACTATTCCTTCTGACTCAAGGCTATTAAAACGAGTTTCTCCTGCTTTAGTTGGAGGAACTGTCTCTACTGTCTAGGGAGGAAGGCTTTCTACTAGATTTTGGAGGAGTGACATTGCTGTGAGGATTTGATTGCATTCATCTGCAAGAGCTCAACAACAACTCATCATCCACAACTCATCTCCATCACAGCTCTTCCACTGCTCCACAGCTCCTCAATGCTGGGGGGCTTTATACCCCTCTACTAGCCCACGCCCGGCATTAGGCAGCATGGTGCCAATAGGTTCACCTTATTCTATTGGCAGTACTTCTCTACAGGGACTGTGTCAGCAATAGGTGCAACTTAAAGTATCTGAATGAGTTCATTAAAAGGGGTGTCCACAAACTTTTGGATATACTGTTTGCATGATGTTAGACTAAGGGTGCCAAAGCTTTTGCACACTCATACACCAGACGGTGCACAGTCCTGTTATCTGGACCGACCATCTATAAACACACACACACACACACTGACGCAGTTGGACGCTCCTCAAAGTAAGTGTATCGGAACCCCCTCATTACTCTGAATGGCTGGTTCTCACAGTGTGGTCCAAACTGCCCCCGAGATTAAAGATCCGAGCAGGTCTGTGTCAAAACACAAAGCCAGACGAGCCGTAATCCGCCGCCAGCCCAGGCCTGCTGCTCTTCACGCTCGCACGGTGGTCAGATGGTTGACTGTGGATGCTTTACAGATGTCAGCTGAACCTCGCTGACGTTCACCTTACCGTGTCTTCAACCCTACAGCCAGAGCGCTAATCTTAGCGTAGCAGCTCGGTGGAACAGCAGACGATCGTGATCCATCCCTGACCCCAGATTCAGCCAATCAGACGAATGCTAGGAGATGCTAAGCTAATGTTGCTATCAAACATTGGTCATGGACTGGCACCAATCTCATCTTTATATACACACACACAAGAGGACATGCTAAGCTAGCGTTGCTAACAAACACCAGGCTTGGATTGGCACCAATCTCATCTCCATGAACACAACAGGAGATGCTAGGCTAACGTTGCTAACAAACACCGGATCTCCGGTTGTGTTTATGGAGGTGAGGTTGGTGACAATGCGAGTGCTGTGTCTGTTAGCAGTGTTAGCCTAGCGCCTCCCACACGTCCCATCCCGAACACGTCTCGGCTGACCGACTAAATCTGGGGTTGAAGCTCGATGGTCAAGGAACTGCTTAAGTCTAAAGAGTCAGGCTCTGCCCCCCCCCCCCCTCCCTCATTGTCACAGTGTACACACTGACTCCTCCACACAGTGTGTGTGTGTGTGTGTGTCCTCTGTTACACTGGGACAGAGGTCCGGCTTTCAGGTCGTTTAAGGTCAGGAGAGGCCATGAAGTGATAAACTACATTCCACTGGGTCATCTGGAACCGCCAAGTCTGTGTGTGTGTGTGTGTGTCTTTTGTGTATGTGTGTGTTTGTGCATGTGAGTGTGTGTGGGGTCAAGTAGAGGCCGTAGGACGAAGGAGCTCCAGCTGAGACTCAAGAGTAACTCTCTGTAGATGAACCTCCTGCAGAAGAGAGAGAGAGAGAGAGAGAGAGAGAGAGAGAGAGAGAGAGAGAGAGTGAGTGAGTGAGTGAAAGGGAGAGAGAGAGAGAGAGAGAGAGAGAGAGTGAGTGAGTGAAAGGGAGAGAGAGGGAGAGAGAGAGTGTGAGTGAGAGAGAGAGAGTGTGAGTGAGTGAAAGGGAGAGAGAGGGAGAGAGAGAGTGTGAGTGAGAGAGAGAGAGTGTGAGTGAGTGAAAGGGAGAGAGAGAGAGGGAGAGAGAGAGTGTGAGTGAGTGAGAGAGAGAGAGTGTGAGTGAGTGAAAGGGAGAGAGAGGGAGAGAGAGAGTGTGAGTGAGAGAGAGAGGGAGAGAGAGAGAGAGAGAAAGAGTGTGAGTGAGTGAAAGGGAGAGAGAGGGAGAGAGAGACATAGAGAGAGAGAGAGGGAGAGAGAGACATAGAGAGAGAGAGACAGAGAGGGAGAGAGAGACATAGAGAGAGAGGGAGAGAGAGACATAGAGAGAGAGAGACAGAGAGGGAGAGAGAGACATAGAGAGAGAGAGACAGAGAGGGAGAGCGAGACATAGAGAGAGAGGAGGAGAGAGAGACATAGAGAGAGAGAGACATAGAGAGAGAGAGAGATTGATCAGTGATAAAAACATAAACCTTACATCAACTAAGTTAAACTCCTGAAACACACACACACACACACTCACACACACACACACTCACACACACTCACACACACATACACACACACACACACACACACACACTCACACACACACACTCACACACACACACTCACACACACACACTCACACTCACACACACACACACACACACTCACACACACTCACACACATACACACACATACACACACACACACACACACACACACACACACTCACACACACACACTCACACACACACACACACACTCACACACTCACACACTCACACACACACACACACACACACACACACACACACACACACACTCCAGACACATTGTGAGCAGTTGCTGCTGAATGTTCTATTTCGAACAGGCCAGTTGAGAAAGCATGTGTGTGTGTGTGTGTGAGTGTGTGTGTGTGTGTGTGAGTGTGTGTGTGTGTGTGAGTGTGTGTGTGTATTTTAAGAAGGTAAATGAAAGGGTCTGTTTCTGCAGGCTGTATTATCTGACACATGAGAGTGTGTGTAGAGTCTCGCACAGTCAGCTGACCCGACCGGCCTTAAACACACGATGATGGGAAACACAACACCTCCGGATCTGCTAATAGGAGTGACATCTGTGTGTGTGAGTGTGTGTGTGAGTGTGTGTGTGTGTGTGTGGCACTGATTTATATATGTTACCAAAGTGCTGAAAATAACCCTGAACACAGGGACTCGGAGCTGATCCCCCACTTTCAAACTCCTTAAATAGAGTTCTTCAATGGTTCCTTTTAGACCCAAGAACCAACTCAGCCAACCACCCGGAAGCCTAAAGGGTTCTTTAAAGCAAAAAAAGGGTTCCACCATTGGCGAACAGTGGCAATTTCAGTCCAACACCATTTAAGGTGGAGCGGGAAAATTCGGAGAAGTCGCCAACCTCAACTCCATCCCAATACCAGAGCTGTGGTGTTAGGAGGGGCTGTGGAGGTTTGCATCCATGGCACCAGAATGTATTAATCCATGCCTGGAGTCCAGACCTCAGCATCACTGGATGTGTCTGGGATGGGGCTAGGGGCTTGTATCCAGGTCTGATGCGTTGGCTAGAGGCGGCACTCTGAAGTGATGTAGGGAGTGAAGAAGTGAGCGCCATCTACCCACCCGGAGAGAGCAAGGCCAACTGTGCTCCCTCTGGCTCCGGCTGCTGATGGCAAGAGGTGCTTGATTTTATACACCTGTGGTGGCAATGGGACTGAATGAAACACCTGAACGTTAATGATTAAGAGGTGTCCGAATACTTTTGTCCATATAGTGTGTATATATATTTCTCTAGAACACTCCCACCAACATGTTTAACAGATCTCCCAATCTAACTTGCACGTAATGGACATTTTGACGGTCAGTGAGGTCAGTGAAGGGTGCTCAGACTTTTGCACGGTGTTGTGTCTGGGTGTGTGTGGTACCTTCAGCTGCTGCTGTAGTTCACTGTTTAGCCGTGTTAGCACTGCGTTTGTCTCCTTATTCTTCCTGATGGCCATCTGAATCTCCTTCTTCTGCCTGGCAGGCAGCCTGAAACACACACCCTCCGTTACACTCCCCGTCTCACTCTCTCACTCTCACGTAAACACATGCCATTACACACACACACACTTAGACACACACACACATTACCACAGCGTCAGAACAAATGTTAGCACAGCTCCTCTGTGGCAGCAGGAGGTCACAGGTCAAGCATGTGTGTGAGCGGAGTGGAGGGGAATAGCGCTCCTCAGCTCCTCTCTATTGTCTGTAAAGCTTTTTACCTTTTAACACCTCCGACCTGCTCACACACCTGACTCAGGAAGAGTAGGCTGATGAGGGACACTGACTCAGATAAAGGCTTCGGTAACGGAGGGCTTTGATGAGATCATTTACTGACATAATGTGTCCAAAAGATTGTGGACACCCCTTTGACTGAATGCATTCAGCTTTTTTTAAGCTGCACCCATTGCTGACACAGATGCAAATACACACACACACACACACACACACAGCTTGTCTAGTCCTTGTGGAGAGGTACTCTCTGGAGCAGATAGTAAACATGACCCTCTTGGCACCATACTGTCTAATGCCAGGCGTGGGCTTGTAGAGGGGTATAAAGCCCCCCAGCATTGAGCTGTGGAGCAGTGGAACTACTGTGCCCTCTGGAATGAAGGTGGAGCTTCAGCCAGTACTTTTGATGGATGAGTTGGGGAGTTGGGGACGATGGAGGTGGGGTGGTGATCATCATCCAACATCCTGACCTCACTAACGCTCTTGTAGCTGAATGCAATCAAATTCTCACAGCTCCAACTAAATCTAGTAGAAAGCCCTAGACAGTGGAGGCAGTTACTCCAAAAAAAGCAGAAACTCAGAAACTCTTTTTGATACCATTGATTTCAGCTGGGCAGGTGTCCCAATACTTTTGTCCATGTAGTGTATGTGAAACCTGTTAGTTTGGGTTAGTCTGATTAGTCCAATAATGTCTGGAAAGTCGCCTCAGGAAACCGAGGGAAGTGAGATCAGGAAGGGAATCGGACAGAAACATGGACTAAGTAAAGATAACCGCCGTCTAACTGACCTTTGGCCTGTTTTGGGCACTGTGGTTGGGGTGGAGCTTGAGTAGGCGGTGCCTGAGAGTGTAACAGTGTTCTGGCCTTCAGGATGGAGCTTCCGCCGCATGGGCTTCTGCGGGGCGTGGCCTTGGAATAACACTGAAGGGTCCTGGGAAAGAAATGGAGCTGTTAAAGCTGAGCAATGCAAGTAAATATTACAAATAATTCATACTGGATATTAATGTTATTAGAGCTTCATACTGGATATTAATGTTATTAGAGTTTAAATCTGGATATTAATGTTATTAGAGTTTAAATCTGGATATTAATGTTATTAGAGCTTCATACTGGATATTAATGATATTAGAACTTCATACTGGATATTAATGATATTAGAGCTTCATACTGGTTATTAATGTTATTAGAGCTTCATACTGGATATTAATGATATTAGAGCTTCATACTGGTTATTAATGTTATTAGAGCTTCATACTGGTTATTAATGTTATTAGAGCTTCATACTGGTTATTAATGTTATTAGAGCTTCATACTGGATATTAATGTTATTTTATATTTATATCTGTTTGTTGTTCTAGAGTGTCAGTAAATTCACTGATGATGAGCAGCACTGAAGGTAAGAAGGTAAGGGCAGTGCTTACTGTTTTGGAGCCCGGCGAGGCCTCTGTGGTGGGGCCAACTGTCCTCAGGGGGCCAAGGGCCTGAGTGGGTTGTCCAGACTCCTCCTGAGAGTGAGAGAGAGAGAAGCCTCATGATGTTTATTACAATCAATCAGACGAGAAGCTGAAGCTCTGGAGTGGGAGATGATTTGGGTGGTAGAATTGCAACTCGGCTTCCCTGAGCAACAGCACCATGCAGTGGTGGGACTGTAGCATAGCACTCTGTCTGAAAACCTGCAGCCTTGTAACTTACACAGATCAGCACCAAATGACATGACACACACACACACACACTGTCTGTTACAGGTTTAGCAGCATCTGTAAGACATCTGTATGAGATGTAATCACTGCCAAATACTGCCCCTCCATCCCTCTATCTATCCATCCATCTGTCAGTCCATCTATCCATCCATTCATTTATTTACCTACCCCTATATCTATCTACCGCACTTTCAGCCTGCCTGCCAGTCTGCCAGTCTGCCAGTCTGTCTGTCTGTCTGTCTGTCTGTCGGCCTGTCTCTCCATCCATCTTGCTGTAGTGGATGGCTTCAGGCTTTTGATGTTTTAGAACCCTGACTAAAGAATTTCATGCTGATCTCAGGTTCCCTCTCACGGCTTCAGCGGGAGCAGGCAGGAGCTGAGCAGTGGAGAAGGTGAGGAGGTGAACAGCAGCCATAAAGCTGAAAAAGTGCCAGCCAGGTGCTTTACTGACTCTGGAGAGGCGTGAGAAAAAGGAAAGTGTGAAATATGGAGCTCATACGAGTCTCTGCAGAACAGCCTGCAGCCTACAATCCATCAAACACACAGAGCTTCATCATCCCAGCGTATTATCAGAGGGTAGAGTTTCAGTATATCAGCAGTAAATCACACAACATCAGCAATAACGAAAGTGCTCATACTGCCTGTGATGTATGAGTGTGTGTGCGTGTGTGTGTGCCTGTGAATGTGTGTGTGTGTGTGTGGGAAAATGAAGAATGCATGTGCTGGAAAAAGTACCCTGGAGCAGTCAGTAAGATGGTGTAAGAACTGTGGGAAATCCCGTCTCCTGTATGTGTGTGTGTGTGTGTGTGTGTTTAGAAGGCTGCCAAATGATTAATACAGTAAATTACTGATAATGAATTCATACCAGATTGAGTAATTAATTGTAATTAATTCAATTTACATATTTAAATTTACACTCACTTTAGTTATTTAGTTCAACTGATCATAAATAATCACATTACTTGGTGAATCACAATTAATCACAGGTAGAGTTAATTACAGGTAGACACTCATACCGGCTTTATGTTTATTTGGGTTTATTCTAACGTTATATAGAGTTAATTACAGGTAGATAATCTCACTGACCACTGACTTTGTTTATTAGGGGTTATTCTGATGTTATATAGAGTTAATTACAGGTAGACGCTCTCACTGACCACTGACTTTATGTTTATTTGGGTTTATTCTAATGTTATATAGAGTTAATTAGGGTGGTTGTGTTTGTTTATTTGGGTTTATTCTAATGTTATATAGAGTTAATTACAGGTAGACACTCTCACTGACCACTGACTTTCTGTTTATTTGGGTTTATTCTAATGTTATATAGAGTTAATTACAGGTAGGCACTCTCACTGACCACTGACTTTATGTTTATTTGGGTTTATTCTAATGTTATATAGAGTTAATTACAGGTAGACACTCTCACTGACAACTGACTTTTTGTTTATTTGGGTTTATTCTAATGTTATATAGAGTTAATTACAGGTAGACACTCTCACTGACCACTGACTTTATGTGTTTTTGGGTTTATTCTAATGTTATATAGAGTTAATTACAGGTAGACACTCTCACTGACCACTGACTTTCTGTTTATTTGGGTTTATTCTAATGTTATATAGAGTTAATTACAGGTAGACACTCTCACTGACCACTGACTTTATGTGTTTTTGGGTTTATTCTAATGTTATATAGAGTTAATTACAGGTAGACACTCTCACTGACCACTGACTTTCTGTTTATTTGGGTTTATTCTAATGTTATATAGAGTTAATTACAGGTAGACACTCTCACTAACCACTGACTTTATGTTTACCTCCTCTTTGAACTTGCTGAAGTCTGCAAAATGGGGCTGCTGCACGGCCTGCTGGGAGTTTTCCGCCCCGGGGAGGTAGTGGGGGATCTGCTGAGGGTGAAGAGACGCGCTGATTATTACACTTAGTGTTTTTTTGTTAGTGTGTGTTGTTATATAGCCTATATCTGTTTATTCAGCAGGTTCATAGCACTTTCTTACTGATGTGAGTTTACCTGTGAGGCTGGAGGTCGAGGGGGCAGGGCAGGAGGTGGGGGCAGCCAGCCACCTTTACTCCCTAGAGACCCAGAGACAAACACATAAACATAAAGTGGTGTGAGCAGCTTCTCCACTGCATTCAGTCTTAACCATGCTGTGTGTCCTCACTTCCAGGCCCGTAGGAACAGCAGCTCCTCAGAGGTAGAGAAGTGGCTGCCAGTCGGGAGGAGGTTTCACTACAGGTCTTACTGCGGCCGTATTTTTGGAACGCTTTCAGTAACGCTTTTAGTCCAGCTGCTGATAGAACCGGGTTTCATTAAGGACTGAACACCAGTGATTCAGATCCCCGTTGGGCCGCCACAACAGATCTGAGCTTTCGAGGCATCAGGGACTCCACAAGATCTCCGGAAGTGTCCTGTGGTATCTGCACACCTCCAGATGTTAGATGAGGTCCTGCAAGTTGTGAGGGTGGGGTCTCCATGAGCATCAGTGGGTCTTATGTGCTCATAACACTTGAAGGTGATGCAGGTGTAGAAGCAGGTAAAATGGGCAAGCATAAGAATCCGAGACACTTTGACAAGAACCAGACTGTGACGTTCTAGGTCTTGTGGGGTGTTCCAGTGGTATTCAGTGGTCAGTACCTACCAAAAGTGCTCCAAAAAAAGGACAAGGACAGGGTAGTGGCTGCCCTAGGCTCACTGATGCTCATGGAGGCCCCGCCCACCTCCCAGATACTATCGGAGATCTTCAGAGGTGCTGTGGCGTAGATGCCTGGATGGGTCAGAGCTGTTGTGATGGCACCAGGTGGGCCTACGCACAATATGAGGCAGGTAGTTTCATTACTTTGGTCCACTTCGGTCTCACAAGCAGAGAACCTGTGTAGAACGTGCAGGTTCTCATCTTTCTGTCCAGATCTGAAGTGTGTGCAGGTATTATTCACCCTGTCCGCTCTGCTGGAAGAGCTTGTTGAGGTCGAGGGAGGAGGCGCGCGAGTGTGTCTTCTGAGGACGTGGCGGGGGGGTTGGAGGCTCCTCCACTTTCTTCATAGCGTCGTCTATGGAGGTGCTGGAATAGGACCTGTGGGAGATACACACAGACCTAGAACCGAAACCCCTACACAGAACACTGATATTTAACCAGCGCAGTCAGACCTGTATGTTACCTGGGTCTCGTTCTTGACTTGACGCTAAGGTCCAGCTCCTGTGGAGGATCTGAAACACACAGAGAGGTAAAACTGTGAGCAGCAGAAATAACAGCAGTGAAGCTTCTGCAACAGAGCTTCTGCAATGAAGCCACAGGGTTAGATTAGCAGGTGCTGGTCAACACGTCCCACGCTGAGGACCATTCAGGGCAGTTGTGGGGTCAGTTCTGGAGATGGTAAGTGTACTGTGAGAAGTTTTCTACTGCTGATATAAGGCCTAAAACTGACCAGCCATAACATTAAAACCACCTGGCTAATACTGGTGAAGACCTTTGTGATACCTTTGTGATATCTGGACACCTTCAGACATTAGCTGTAATTTTGAGAGTGAGGTGGGACCTCCATGAGCACCCTGTTGCCAGTTCACCAGTTGTCCTTCCTTGTAGCACCTTTGATGGGTACTGACCACTGCATACCAGGAAAACCCCACAACACCTGACCTGCTGACACATCACACCTTCAAGAACTGACTGATATCTCCACCCCTTGACGGGAGCCGCTGGAACCAGATCATCAACGTTCTTCACTTCACTTGGCTTCGGTTTTAATGTTATGGCTGATTGGTGCTTGGACCCCTGTGGTTGCGCTTGGCCACTCTCCAGCAGAAGCACTGCTTCCAGATGTCCGTATATCCTTATATCACTCCCCTCTTCACAGACTTGGGTCTTCTCCACCAACCCAAACATGCACTTGGGGCGTGGAGAAGAAGCCTCCTCATGATCCCTGACCTCGTGTTCCTGATAGACCGAGAGATAACGCTACACAAGATCAGTCCGGGGAAGCCGTGTGTATTTCTGCAGCACACTCAGGCCGAAGCAATAACATGGAGGAACGTCAGAAGTAGCGCCAGATATCTGTTTATTCCAATATTTCTGAGCTAGGATGAAAGGGGGAGTCTGAACGAGGATGAAAGTGGAGTTTCTGAGATTACAGGAGAAGATCTGAAAGACCAAATAAAAAGGGCAGCAGAAGATCAAAAGGATTTGTGTTCATAAAACACAGCGGCTGCAATAACTACATCTATTCATATTACACAACCACACTCACTGGCCACTTTATTAGAAACACTTGTCTTGTGTTACCACTCACTGGCCACTTTATTGGAAACGTCTGCCTTGTGCTTTCACTCACTGGCCACTTTATTAGAAACACCTAACTTGTACTTTCACTCACTGGCCACTTTATTAGAAACACCTACCTATCGCTTCAACTCACTGGCCACTTTATTAGAAACGCCTAACTTGTACTTTTACTTACTGGCCACTCTATTGGGACCCCCAGAGATACACAGGCTAATCTGATGCTAATTCAATGTATGTGTGTGTGTGTGTGTGTGTGTGTGTGTGTGTTACCTGGTTTTAAAGTGCTGGTCCGCTGTGCTTGCTGTGCTTGCTGTGCTTGCTGGTCTTGTGGATCTGCTTCTCTCTTGGGACTGAATTCTGCAGATGAAGCAAACCTCTCAGTCATGCAGCAGCTCAGAGGAGCCCTCACTCAGAGATCATGATGGAGGAGTTACAGGTGGAGAATAAGGTGGAGGTGCTTTTAGTTGGTGTTCTTACCTAGCTTATGCATCTCCTCTCTGACGTCCTGCTGATTGATCAAACCCATTTCCTGTGTCGGAGAATCAAACAGAACAAGGTGAACCCAGAAAACAGTGTACCTGAGTGTCCAGTACAACTGTCCAGTGTACCTGAGAGTCCGGTATACCTGCCCAGTGTACCTGAATGTCCAGTATACCTGCCCAGTGTACCTGAATGTCCAGTATACCTGTCCAGTGTACCTGAGTGTCCAGTCCACCTGCACTATGATTATTCAGTATGTGCTGTGTATTTATTCAGTATTCATTATGAATCATTTCAGAACACACTATGAATTATTCAGTATATCCAGTCATTCAATAATCATTCAATAATGTAATTTGCTCAGTATCCATTATGAATTAGAAGGGTTTACCGTTGCTCTGGGTGTCGCTGAGTCAAACACAATGAGAGGCTGAGTGTTCTGTAAAATAATCACAGAGTTATAAACATGAATTTATAAATATATACATTTATTTATATAGAATTATATCAGTATAATTAGTGATTTGAATGAGGCTGTATTAATATATTCCTGTATAGAAATCTACATCATCTATATCTGCAGCTCTTACAGCCAAATCCCTCCTGAGCTCGGGGGTCTCTCCTCTCCTGTAGGCGGGTTGTTTACATTCATATAGAGGCCTAACCGCCTCACCTGCAGCCCACAGTAAAGATCTCTGGAACCAAGCTGTTAATGAATTACAGTCCTATCTACTGTCCTAGCTGAAACCATGACAACCCAAAGAACCATCTGAATGCTTAAAGTGAGTGTGTGTGTGTGTGTGTGTGTGTGTGTGTGTGTGTGTGTGTGTGTGTGATTACCTGCAGTGGCGGCAGGCTCTGCTCTCCGAAGGCCGCTCGGAGTGTGTGTGGGAGTCTCTCAGGTAGAGGATAGCCGTTCTTCCTCGCCACCACCAGGTGGAAAGCAGTGCAGAATTCTGGGAAACTGAGGGCTCCGTCCCGATCCATGTCACTCAGCTCCCTGCAAGGGCAGGGCTTATTACCAAAGTGCACAACAAGTGTTCATAATAAACAGTAATAAACATGTAATTGAATGTTCTGAGGTGTAATAAACAGGCAGTTTACGGTTCTATAGTGTAATTAACATGTAATTAAACATTATACAGTGTAATAAACAGGTAGTTTATGGTTCTATTGTGTAAGAAACATGCAATGAAACATTATGCAGTACAATAAGCATGTATGTAAACTGTATGTAGTGTAATGAGCATGCAGTATGTGGTTCTAGTGTAATAAACATGTAGTTAAACATTATGTGATGTAATAAACATGCATTTTGTGGTTCAATAGTGTAATAAAGATGTCACTGAACATTCTGCAGTGTAATAAACATGCAGGTTATGGTTCTATAGTGTAATAAACATGCAATTGAACATTCTGCAGTGTAATAAATGTGTAATAGAACATTATGCAGTACAATAAACATGTATTTGAACATTATGCAGTGTAATAAGCATGCAGTTTATGGTTCTAAAGTGTAATACACGTGTAATTGAACATTCTGCAGTGTAATAAACGTGCAGTTGGACTTACCAAATATGAGAAAGCTCAGGAATGGGCAGCTTTGACTTTGTGAAGAAGTTTTTTGCAACAGTGCCTGAAAGCAGAGCACATTATTGCTGTTCAGTAAAGCAGAGACTGAGGGAGGAAACGGAGAACCGTTCTGGCCCTGCTCAGCTGAAAGCTTCATAATGAGCTCATGCTGAGAAGAACCAAAAACTTGCCAAAGGCTCGGACATGACCAAGGAAGACCAGAGGAACTTCACTCAGCATGCTGATGAGCTCCATCCATACACTTACACTCAGCATTACACTTCAGCAAGTTCACACAGCACAAAATCACAACTCTCAAAATCCCAGCAGCACCTGTTCAGTCCTGGGATTCGAACCCACAAACCTTCCAGATCCTGGAGGATACTGACCCAGTATAAGGCCGCTGAGGTCAGGCTGAAGAGTTCTGAACTGGTGAGTGTAGTACTGCAGCTGTTCCACAGTGATCCTCCAGGGGTCATCAGAGTACTCCACCATCTGCTCCACAGACGGAGCCTGAGCGAGAACGAGAGAGAGAGTGAGCGAGTAAGATCATTATAACTATATAATCCTCACTGATTCAGCTGATTTTTCAACATTTCTGAAACACTCGGTTCTAGATAACCTCCCCCAGTCAGAGCTGGAGTTCTACAGTGGAGGTTCTAGATAACCTCCTCCAGTCAGATCTGGGTTCTACAGTGGAGGTGAAGGGAAGCAGACGTCTGAAGCTCTAATAAACTGAAGCTCCTCACAGAAAGTTCTTCACCTAATGGTGATGAAGACGCTGCCTGATGCCTGAGACACGGTTCTACCAGAGTTCTGAGAAGAGTTCGGCTCTAGAACCTGCTTTTAAAATCAGATCATTAAAATGGTGGAGGGATACATGCTGCAGGGTGTTGTGCGGCTACAGAAAGTAGTCCCTAAAGAAAACTGGATTAGTTGAGATTCTCCACTATTTTACCACCATCATCATCATCATCATCATCCATATAAAACTCAGAATACGAGTGTAGCTGCACTGGTGGGTTTGGATAGGAAATAAATTAAGGGCTGTATCTGTGTTGTAGTCATGGTGACCAACTCCTAGTTCCATTTACCAGCACTGAAATTATATATATATATTATATACAGTACCTGTGGCACGGCTGGTGGGTCTGGTGCTGGTTTGAGTGTGTAGTGGCTTGGAGAGGAATTCTCTTGGACATTCACACGAGCCTGTACCTGACCATCATAGGCTACAGAAAGAGAGAGAGAGAGAGAGAGAGAGAGAGAGATTTAGTTAGACAGCCTGGGAATCATCATGCAGTCAGGGTGAGAGACCCAGACAGATAATCATCACATGATCGGCACAGAGAAATGATGAAAGGCAGAGGCTGATTTCAGAAGAGAAGAAGAAAGGAGGAGTGAGGAGAGATGAAGAGCAGATTAAAGGGAGCTCTGAGAGCTGATAACACATTAAAGGCTGATAACTGACTCTCTGCTCACTCGCTTCTTCTCCAGGTGCTATGGGAGCGTTCTGGCTCGTTACCCGTCATTAAGCACTTTTTATTGTTACTGTTTTAAGAGCTGGTGGTTGTTGCTAGGTTACAGGTAAATAAAGTGGACTGGTACTTGGGTCATTGGGGCAGTATGCTGTACAGTACACAGTATACACACTCATAGAACGCCTCTCAGCCAATCACAGCTGTGAGGCTGGAACTGACTGTGGCGTAATGGTTAATACACATCACTGCTGTCCAATTCTGGATGAATGGACCAATAGAAACGCTCTAAATGACTTGAAATATGACGTCCATTTAGAGTTGGGGACGTTTCTGGCTTCTCCTGTAAAGTCATCATTGTAGACATGCATTTTTTTTTTTTTTTGATAATGATGATATTCATATTTGGAGCAAAAAACCTTCAAAACGTCAACTTTACAGGAGGAGGTAAAAACGCCTTAACTTTTAATGGAAGCCAATGAGAAAAGACTTTATTCCAAGTCATTTTGGAGCATTTCTACTGGTCCATTCATCAGGAAATTCTAATATAATATAAAGACCAACTGTCAGATTCACATTATGACAAAAAGTGAAAATGGCAAAATCGTAGAGATACACGACAATATGCAATTATTGCATAACAATTAACACTGATTAACAAATTATTAGTTAATGATGATGTTATTCGAAAGTTAATAATAATAATTAAGTTGTTTATTAAGTTGCTGGTAATATATAGTTTATGTTAGATACCCCAGGTATCTCTAACACCTCACTCTGGAAGCTCCCTGACAGCCGGAGAGTGAAGGTCAGCCAGGCTGAACTCAAAGCCTGACCCGAGGGCTTTCTGAAGTCCTGGAGTTGCCTGGATACCAGCTGATCGCTTAATAGTGCTGATCTCCCAGGTTCAGATTCAGGAAGTACAGACGCTTTGGGAATACTTTACTGGCAGGAAGCCAACGCTGTACATTTCACAATCAATAATTCAGCTGCATTAGAAAGTGTGAGAAAGTGCTGAGTCGGACGTTTTCAGCCAGCCTCTGAATAATCATCCGGACAGCCACTCGTACTCGCTCTCGCTGACGGTGCAACTCTACTGTTCAGCACTGAAGTAAACGCCTCACTAAACAGAGTTCATGTTTACAGGTGTTCAGATCCGCACTTCAGTGGAGAGCAGAGATGTGGTCAGACTGGGGAGAGATGTGACCAGTCAATTAGAAAGGGGGGGGGTTATAGACAAACAGACAGATCAATAGACAGACAGATGCAGACAGACAGATAGAAAGACCCACAGACAGACAGACAGATCGATAGACAGAGATATACAGATAAACAGACAGAAAAACCCCCACACACCCACAGACAGACAGACAGGTAGACAAACATACAGATAGACAGACAGATAGATCAATAGACAGACAAATACAGACAGACACACAGACAGACAGAGATATACAGAAAGACAGACAGAAAAAGACAGATACACCCACAGACAGACAGGTAGACAAACATACAATAGACAGATACAGACAGACACAGCTAGATAGATAGACACAAAGACAGACAGGTACACAAATATACAGAGAGACAGACAGATAGATCAATAGACAGACAGATACAGACAGACAGACAGATATACACAGATAGATACAGATAAATAGATAGACACACAAAGACAGACAGATAGACAGACAGGCAGACAAACATACAGATAGACAGACAGATAGAAAGACAGACAGATAGACAGACTGATAGACAGACAGACAGAGAGATAGACAGCTTGAGTTGTTCCTGCTAGGACAGGATCAGAGAGGGGTCTTACCCAGCATGGACTCGGCTCCATTCCTCTGCATGCTGAAAGGACTGCTGTGATTGGCTGGTGGGGAATGGATCAGGCACCGACGCTCCTGTAGGGAAAAACTGCTTTAGGAAAAAGCTGGAAACAACAGGAACGTCTTCTATTGAACCAAACGCAGGGCATACCGTCGTCCACCAGCATGACCAGCCTGACCAAACTGGTCAGTAAGAATGGTCGAACTGGTAGGCCAGTACAGGGTTTGTTGTTGCTGGATGAGCAGCTTTTTTAACCACCCTGACCATCAAACATCTGCTTAGTCCACCTGAAGGGGGCAATGTCGAGGCGAGTGAGTGACAAGGGTGGAGAAGGGGCGGAGCTGGACATCAAAACTGCTTATTTGGTAACACCAGCTAATCGTCACATACGCTAGCTAGCTGAGCACCGTCATGCAGAGTGATGGGGGTGGGTTGTTGCTGAAAGGGTGTGCTACCCACCTAGAGAGAGAGAGTTAGGCCAGTTATGCTTTATTCTCATAGCCTGAGGAAACAGGGCCAACGCTTAGACGACAACACCACCTGGTAGCCCTCTGTGGACCTTCTGAACATGAAACTATGATGGACCCATTATATATTTCTTCATAGCAGCACAGAATTCAGGTCCAGAAAGTAAAAATCCATCACAGGATTTTGCTCCAACTGTTCCAGCTGGTAACTTTAAGCTAATAAAACTGGTAACTTTCAGGTAATAAAATTGATAACATTAAGCTAATAAAAGTGAATAGCTTAAAGTTACCTGTTTAATTATTTAATTAATTAATTAGCTAATAGTTACCAGTTTAATGTTACCAGTTTTATTAGCCTTAAGTTGTTCATTTTCTAAAAAAAGGTAAAGTTAAAGGTGCACGTATTTGTCACTGTACAGTGTACTCTGTACAGCAAAATGTGTCCTCCACATTTAACCCATCTGTGGTAGTGAACACACACTCACACACTCACACACACTAGTCAACTAGGGGCAGTTAGTACACACACACCCAGAGCGGTGGGCAGCCAACTCCAGCGCCCGGGGAGCAGAGAGGGTAAAGGGCCTTGCTCAAGGGCCCAACAGTGGCAGCTTGCCAAGCCCGGGAATCGAACCCACAACCCTGTTATCGATATCCCGGCGCTCTAACCGCTGAGCCACCACTGCCCCACTAAAATTAAAGTTACACATTTTTAATTAAAGTTACCAGTTTATTTTATTAAAATTATACCAGTTAAATTAGAATGCTCTTATTACAATTACCATTTTTTAATTACAGTTATCAGTTTTATAAGCTTGAATTTACCAGTTTGATTAGCTTTAAGTTGCTGGATTTTTATAAAGTTAAAGTTACCAGATTCATAAACTCAATATTACAAATAAAACTGGTAATATTCAGGTAATAAAACTGGTAGCATTAAGCTAACTTTAAGCTCCAACTGAGCTGGAATAGTTTTATTTTCTGGACCTGAATTTTTCATCTGTAACAGCACAGCCCTCGCAGTTCACCCTGAGGTCAGCTGGACAGAGCCTCTCTCTTCTGTCTGTAAACACCTCTGTCTCGCTTGCTGGATGCTGTCAGCAGACGATATGAACATGTACACCAAACAAGGCCTGTGTGTGTGTGTGTGTGTGTGTGTGTGTGTGTGTGTGTGTTCACTGCGCTGGCTGCCGATAACCCACACGGCTCGGCCTTGACCTCACACTCCCCTGAGCTCCGTTATCTCTCACTGAGACGCCACGAAAGCTAACCTGCAGCTCTGGAGTGACCGGCTGCATCCGGATTAGCGGCTAATCCTCACAGCGCTACACCTTTAGCTGTCCAGAACAAACTCAGTTAGCACGAGTTCACTGGATTAGCAGTTCTGTGCTAACTGTATTTAACCATTCCCTTTCCCACAGTTTACAGTAACACAGGATACAGTAACACTGGGTACAGTAACACTGGATACAGTAACACTGGATACAGTAACACGGGACGGAGCCTGGATAAATTACCCATCCCATTATTTACCACATTTAGACTGAATTAGCTTTTACAGCTTTACTGTAAAAACTCGGCTAAAAAATACGGTTTCTTTTTACCTAAAGTTACAGTTTTTCTACACGTAAAGTTTCCAGTTTAAATAGCTTATAGTTACCAGTTTAATAAGCTTATAGTTACCAGTTTAATAAGCTAATAGTTACCAGTTTAATTAGTTTAATGTTATCAGCTTAATAAGCTTATAGTTACCAGTTTAATTAACTTAGTTACCTGTTTAATTAGCTAATAGTTACCAATTTAATTAGCTAATAGTCACCAGTTTTTTTCATTAAAACTACCAGTTTTTAAAATTAAAGTTACTAGTTTTTTTAAATAAAGTGACCAGTTACACATTTTGTAATTAAAGTTACCAGTTTGTTTTATTAAAATTACCAACTTTTACACCAGTTAAATTAGAATTTTCTTATTACAATTACCATTTGTAAAGTTATCAGTTTAATTAGCTTAAAGTTACCAGTTTGTAAATAAATTTACCAGTTCGATTAGCTTTAAGTTGCTGGATCTCATAAAGTTAAAGTTACCAGATTCATAAACTCGATATTGCCAGTTGTATTAACCTGTAGTTGCTGGTTTTGTGAACTTATCTGTGTTGTCTGCTTTACTATCTTAATTATATGTTTCATAAATTTACATTTACTTGAAATGAACATGCTAAAAATATTTAATTATTAAAGACACTGTTGAAATAAATTAAATTCTGAATTTAATTCTGAAAATGCCGTCAAATGTTTTCTTAAAGTTATGGTTTTAAAAACTTTTCCCACCGTTTTCGTGTTCTACCATCAAAAAGTAAACTAGATCATAGATTTGAATATGAATTATCTCATGAATTCGCAAATTAGGACTTAGGACTCATCATAGGAGGCAACTGCAATCCCATCCCTTTGTCATCAGTCAGTTTTTGGGTGGAGGTTCATGTGTAGCTTGGCTGTATTTACTCATGAAGTCCACTGCTCTGCCGTCACCCTGCTTCAGTGTAAATCCAGGATACAGGGCTAAGCACCCTGATCCTGTTTCCTCTCTCGCGATGTCTCCTTACCGGCCCTGATGCCAGACGGTCAGGTTTACAGGAAAGGTTGGGCTGGGTGGCGGTCAGCAGCTTCTGGGCCACAAACGGTCTGCTACTGAAGAAGCTCAGAAGTGCTCAGAACCACACCCCTCTGCTACCTGTGGAGAAGAAGGCGAAGCTCTACTACTGTACAGAGTTCTGATATCAGCAGAAATCACACAGGTTTAATTACTGCCGCCATCTGACCATCGCCCTGGTCATCCAGAGGCTGTGTTTGGGGTTAAAACACCTTCTGTTCCTTCAGAGATGACAAAACACACCACCTGCAGCAGATCAGGGAGATCGAGGTCTCTGTTAAATCAGTGGAAGTAAAAGTCTACCACCACCAGACACCATAGCAACTCCTTAGCAACTCCACAGTAACAACTTAGCAGTCATTTAGCAACATCCAGTGCATTAAAACAACCATCTTGCAACCCCCTAGCATCCTCCTGAGATACCACAGCAGCCACCTAGCATCCTTCTGAGATACCACAGCAGCCACCTAGCATCCTCCTGAGATACCACAGCAGCCACCTAGCAGCCTTCTGAGATACCACAGCAGCCACCTAGCATCCTTCTGAGATACCACAGCAGCCACCTAGCATCCTCCTGAGATACCACAGCAGCCACCTAGCATCCTCCTGAGATACCACAGCAGCCATCTAGCATCCTCCTGAGATACCACAGCAGCCACCTAGCATCCTCCTGAGATACCACAGCAGCCATCTAGCATCCTCCTGAGATACCACAGCAGCCACCTAGCATCCTCCTTACCACCAGACGAACCCTTTTAACAGACTGGAGTGGTACAGCGACTGCTTTAGAACCACCAGGGTACCACTGCAACCACTTAGAAATACCCCAGTCACCATCAGAGACACCACACCAAGCACGTAAAACCCTAGCAACCAGCAGGGTACTATAGCAACTACCTAGCAATACTCTAGCAACCCTAGCAACCGCCTGGAACACCATAGTAACTGATTAACAATACAAAAAAAAAAGAGGCGATCTAAACTGTAAATAAAAGAGGGTCGATAAACGGACCGCTGCCTCGCCTTCGCCCGACTGTGCTTCAGAAAGCTGTTTCGTAAAGAGGGCTCTTGAGGCCCGATGCTGCAGCAGAAGAGCCGCGCTGACCGCTGTTGAATAGCCGCTGAGCTCTTCTTAAAGTGGTCAGTGGTGTTCTGGCCCAGCGCCCAGGCTCCCGATGCTTTCCCAGCTGGTCAAAAACAGAGCGCTGACAGCAACGGCCAAAGTCAGCAGGAGGAGCCGGAAATTGATTTTAAAGATGTTCAGTTGAGCAGCGAGCAAACAGAGCCCTCACTGTGCTCCTCTGTAAAGAGGCAGGAAACTGAAGACCGGCAAACAACAGCCTGCTCCAGAGATGGTCTCCATTCACTGGCCAAGAGCCTGAACAGAGGACATACGGACCATACACTCTTAAAGATGAAGGTGCTTCAGCGGGTTCTTTGAGTGATGCCATAGAAGAACCATTTCTGTGGGTGAAGAAACTCGTTCATCCAAATACGCAGATGTGAAGGTTCCCATTCACATCTCTTTCAGAAATAAAAGGTTCTTCCATGTAATCAACTAAAAAAGACTCAAGGAGAACCTCTCACCAACATGAGGAAGAGCCACTGAGAAGAACTAAGGGGTATGAAGCCCCCCAACTCAGGAATGGTGGTGGAGCTCCATCCAGTACTTTTGGGATGAGTTGGGGAGTTGGGGATGATGAGGTGGGATGGTGATCACCATCATCATCATCATCCAACATCCTGACCTCACTAACTCTGCTCTTGACGCTGAATGCAATCAAATCCTCACAGCAATGCTGCTCCAAAATCTAGCAGAAAGTCTTCTTCCCTGGACAGTAGAGACAGTTATTCCAACAAAAGCAGGAGAAACTCCATGAATTCAGAAGAAAACAGCAAAGGGGCAGGCGTCCCAATACTTTTGTCTTTTTAGAGTATAGTCTGAAAGGTATAGTCTGTTAAATTGTAAGGTTTGGAAAGCAGCCACAAATGTTGGAAGTGGACCTCAGGGGAACCCTGAAGACCCCACATCCAGTCTACAGATCTGGGAAATGGGCTAGTCTCATTATTTTAGGACTTTACCGCTGATCAGGATTTAGGAGGTGTTGCAGAGTGGCTACCCGTCCTCTCAGATGTAGCACTGACTTCACCACGCTCTCTCATGTTCTTCCACTACTCTGGAAACTAGAAAAACAAGCCATTAATAGCTGAAGGAGTCTCTGTACCTCAGGGGAACAAAGGCCTGCTGTTGTTTCTGACCGGCCGCCTGACCTTGATCCTCATAAGCCCGAGGATTTCCTCTCTTCTGATCAGGAAACCGAACGTTTTTTTCCGCAGACTGTTGAGCACAGTTAAACGGCTTTACCAGCCGGCATCCAGCAAACCCCCATCCAGAGCTCTGAGGGCGGTTTACTGGGCTCTCACTGGAAGGACGTTCTGTAAACCAGTTACCTATTGATGGATGGACTGGATTACTGACCTCCTCGAACCAGCAGCAGTCTGAACTCCACTGAGCTTTTACAGATGATGTTCCACGGCGCTGTTTTCTGTTTAATTGAGCAATCCTTCAGCAAATTAGTCTCCTAAGAGCTCTTAGTCTCCACAGCAGCGAAAGCCATTACAGATGATTGAATTCATCTTAATGTAACCCCTATATATATATATATCTCTCTCTCTTTCTCTCTCTCTCTCATTGGTACAGTAGAGTGCTGTCAAACGTCTGAGAGGAACCAAGACTCAAAACAAGAACCTCTCAACAGAACCACTGAGAAGAACCAAGACTCAACAGGAGATCCTCCCTAAAGGCATGAGGAAGAAACACTGACAGAATCCAAGACTCAAAAGAAGAGACTCTCTAAAGAACCAGAGAGGAACCAAGACTCAAAAAGAGAACCTCTCGAGTGTGAGGAAAAAACAATGCCAGGGAACCAAGAGTCTAGAATCTAAGAAGAACCCCTCTAGGATCACTAATAACAAGCAACCAAGGCCCAATGAGGATAACCTCCTAAAAGCATGAGGAAGAAACACCAAGAGTAGCCAAGACTCAAGAGGAGAACCTCTTAATAGTATGAGGAAGAACCTCTGAGAGGAACCAAGATTCATAAGGAGAACCTGAGGAGTCTGAGAATAAAGCACTGTGAACCAAGACTCAAAAAGAGAACCTTTCTAAGATCATGAGGAACAACCACTGAGAGGAACCAAGACCTAACAAGTAGAACCTTTCTGAAAGCATGGGGAAGAAACACTGAGAGGAACCAAGACCTAACAAGGAGGACCTTTCTGAAAGCATGAGGAAGAAACACTGAGAGGAACCAAGACTCAAGAGGAGAACCTTTCTGAAAGCATGAGGAACAACCACTGAGAGGAACCAAGACCTAACAAGGAGAACCTTTCTGAAAGCATGAGGAAGAAACACTGAGAGGAACCAAGACTCAAGAGGAGAACCTTTCTGAAAGCATGAGGAAGAAACACTGAGAGGAACCAAGACTCAAGAGGAGAACCTTTCTGAAAGCATGAGGAACAACCACTGAGAGGAACCAAGACCTAACAAGAAGAACCTTTCTGAAAGCATGGGGAAGAAACACTGAGAGGAACCAAGACTCAAGAGGAGAACCTTTCTAGGCTTTTAAGGAAGAACCGCTGAGAACAATCAAGCCGCAAAAGGAGTGTAAGAAAGAACCACTCAGAGGAACCGAGACTCAGAAGCAGACTAACAGCATCAGGTAGAACCTCTGACACGGCAGTTTCTCACCATCTCTAATAGACTTGCTTCTGAGGTTCCGGGCACTGAATAACTCACTCTTATCTAGAACATGTTTAAGAACGTGGGAGGAGTGTATCAGATGAAGCTCATGCTGTGGGCCCACTGCTTCAGAATGCCAGACCCCCTTTGTGGACAATAAGCTGAGCATTATGGGATGGCACTGAGCATGTATTTACGTTTCCTTTCAGACAGCAGCCGAGGATTAATCAGGATTAGGGTCTGGAACAAACGGGGGGGATTCTCAGAGACACATTTGGGACGGAACCCCAGTGGTTCCAGGGTACGTACGTGTCTACATGCCTACACCGATCAGCCATAACATTAGTACCACCTCGTGCCACCATAACAGCTCTGACCGTTCGAGGTATGGTGGTGTTAATGTTATGGCTGATCAGCCTCCCGATAATTAAATAATCAATTAAACAAACAAACAAACAAACAAGAGCTGCGCTGGGATTAGATTACATGTGGCTGAATGAGAACAAACACTACTGACACACACACACACCTACACACTGCAAATACACACTGCCAGTGTGTGTGTGTGTGTGTGTGTGTGTGTTTAATCAGTCATTAGACGCTGTTACTTCAGCTTGACCTGCATTCTGTCCAAAAGTCCGTTAACAAGACAAAAGAAGGCGGATAATCTGTGTGTGTGTGTGTGTGTGTGTGTGTGTGTGTGTGTGAGACCACCATACAGAGCCAAAGCAAACAACAGTGCGCAAATTAAGCCTGTACTGGTTTCTCTCTCTCTCTCTCTGTGGTGTGTAGTTTTAATGGACTGATGATGAAGATGATGATGATGATGATGATGATGAAGAACACTGCAGCCTCTCTGTGCTTCCGGCTGGTATTTAGAAGTTTACCTGCACCGACAGCAAAACACACCAAACACACACACCTCTGAACAGAGTGACTGTAACCATGACGACACACTCCGGCCTAACAGGTCAGACAGGACAGACTGGATAGATGCAGCGTGCAGATCAGCAACATCCTTGTGTGACTGTGTGTGTGTGTGTGTGTGTGTGTGTGTGTGTGTGTGTACAAATGCAGCACTGTGACAAACCAAACACTCTCATACAATACACTGCCTACTCTCTCCCTCTCTCTCTCTCTCTCTCTCTCTCTCTCTCTCTCCCTGACTGACTCTCTCTCTCTCTCTGACTCTCTCTCTCTCTACCTCTCTCTCTCTCTGACTCTCTCTCTCTCTGACTCTCTCTCTCTACCTCTCTCTCTCTCCCTGACTGACTCTCTCTCTCTGTCTCTCTCTCTCTCTCTCTCTGTCTCTCTCTCTCTCTCTCTCTCTCTCTGACTCTGTCTCTCTCTCTCTCTGACTCTCTCTCTCTCTCTGACTCTCTCTCTCTCTTCCTGACTCTCTCTCTCTG
Source organism: Salminus brasiliensis (assembly GCF_030463535.1). Classification (NCBI taxonomy): domain Eukaryota; kingdom Metazoa; phylum Chordata; class Actinopteri; order Characiformes; family Bryconidae; genus Salminus; species Salminus brasiliensis. Next base: position 32,578 of record NW_027326707.1, read on the forward strand.
ACTCTCTCTCTCTCTCTCTCTCTCTCTCTCTCTCTCTCTCTCTCTCTTTCTCTCGCCGCGCTGCAGCGATCCCTGAATTACAGCAGCATCGGCTCTAATGACTCAGGCGGCTCTGAGGACTATACACCAATACACTATGTCCAAAAGTTTGTGGACACCCCTACTAATGAGTGTATTCAGCTCCACCCATTACTGACACAGATGTGCAAATGCACAAACACAGCTCGTCTAGCCCCTGTAAAGAAATACTGCCAATAGAACAGGACTCTATATGAACCTACCAGCACCATGCTGCCTAATGCCAGACGTGGGCTAGTCCCCCAGCACTGAGCTGTGGAGCAGTGGAACTGTCCCAATAGTTTTACCATCCTGCTATATAGTAAAATTAATTACAGTGATAATAATAATAATAATAATAATAATAATAATAACAGCAGGTATGGCACTGTAATACTAGTATTAGTAGTAATATTAGTAGTAGTTACAACAGTAATAAGAGTTATAGCAGTAGTTATAGCTGTAGTTATAGCAGTAGTTATAGCTGTAGCAGTAGTTATAGCAGTAGTTATAGCTGTAGTTATAGTAGTAGTTATAGATGTAGCAGTAGTTATGGTAGTAGTTATAGATGTAGCAGTAGTTATAGCAGTAGTTATAGATGTAGCAGTAGTTATAGCAGTAGTTATAGTAGTAGTTATAGCTGTAGCAGCAGTTATAGCAGTAGTTATAGCTGTAGCAGTAGTTATAGCAGTAGTTATAGATGTAGCAGTAGTTATGGTAGTAGTTATAGATGTAGCAGTAGTTATGGTAGTAGTTATAGATGTAGCAGTAGTTATAGCAGTAGTTATAGATGTAGCAGTAGTTATAGCAGTAGTTATGGTAGTAGTTATAGATGTAGCAGTAGTTATAGCAGTAGTTATAGATGTAGCAGTAGTTATAGCAGTAGTTATAGCAGTAGTTATAGATGTAGCAGTAGTTATAGCAGTAGTTATGGTAGTAGTTATAGATGTAGCAGTAGTTATGGTAGTAGTTATAGATGTAGCAGTAGTTATAGCAGTAGTTATAGCTGTGGCAGTAGTTATAGCAGTAGTTATGGTAGTAGTTATAGATGTAGCAGTGGTTATAGCAGTAGTTATAGATGTAGCAGTAGTTATAGCAGTAGTTATGGTAGTAGTTATAGATGTAGCAGTGGTTATAGCAGTAGTTATAGCTGTAGCAGTAGTTATAGCAGTAGTTATAGATGTAGCAGTAGTTATAGCTGTAGCAGTAGTTATAGCAGTAGTTATAGCAGTAGTTATGGTAGTAGATATGGTAGTAGTTATAGTTATAGCAGTAGTTATAGCTGTAGCAGTAGTTATAGCAGTAGTTATAGATGTAGCAGTAGTTATAGCAGCAGTTATAGCAGCAGTTATAGCTGTAGCAGTAGTTATAGCAGTAGTTATGGTAGTAGTTATGGTAGTAGTTATAGTTATAGCAGTAGTTATAGCAGTAGTTATGGTAGTAGTTATAGTTATAGCAGTAGTTATAGCAGTAGTTATAGCAGTAGTTATGGTAGTAGTTATGGTAGTAGTTATAGTTATAGCAGTAGTTATAGCAGTAGTTATAGCAGTAGTTATGGTAGTAGTTATGGTAGTAGTTATGGTTATAGCAGTAGTTATAGCAGTAGTTATGGTAGTAGTTATAGTTATAGCAGTAGTTATAGCAGTAGTTATAGTAGTAGTTATGGTAGTTATGGTAACAGCAGCAGTAATAA